>NC_026004.2:42613426-42668674 GCF_000442705.2 Elaeis guineensis | reverse complement strand
CTTGCGAAGTCAGAGTGTGATCGAGATGGATTGACCACTCCAAGAGTTGGAGAAGAATGAGTCCTGTATTTCAATTTAGCAAAACCTGGCAGGGTAATCCATCAGATGGATTTGATATTTTGAAATACAATGTGGACAACCTGATCAGAGTTGACAGTTGAACTCTGGGGTGTCCTATGATCATTTTGGTCAAGGGGATGAATTATATGAAAACTATATCCACATGGGTTCAAGGATGTTGTTCTACACATTCGACCTATCCGATCGTCGGGTACCATTGCTAGATGGTCACTTCGATTGGTACAAAATTTATTCCTATGCTACCGGCTTAGGTTCGGACCTATGAGTCACACATTTAGAGTTCATGATCCGATCGGATGGTTGATCAACGATTAAGAATCGTTCTAGGGTTAAATGATCAATACGATTGACATTTAACCCAGTGCAAGTGTTGCAGGAGGATCGATTAGCAATTTGATTGCTAATTGGCTTAATTTGATTAAGCCAATGGGCTGAGATTAAGTCTAATTAAATATGATTTAATTAGATTTATTTGGGCTTGATTGGATCAAGTCCAATTGGTTTATTGGATAAGCCAAGTGCAAGAAAAACTAGTCCTAGTTCAACTAGGACTTGGGTCAATCTAATTTCTAATTTGATAAGAAAAATTAAATCAGATTTAAATCTAATTTAATCTGATTAAATTAGTTCTTATTGGGTTAAGATCTATTTTAATTAGGTTGATCTAATTTTAGTTTGATTTGGTTTGGAAAACCAAATTAAAACAAGTCATAAGATAGAATCTTAGTAAGACTAGGATTCCACCTTGCGCCACATAAGCCTTCCCCGCGCCCTCTCTATTATTCAACGCCAATCTCCACTTATTTTGTACACAAAAGCCCTCTCCCAGGCTCTCCCACGTTCACAAAAGGTTTCCTCTCTTCTTTCTTACATGGAAGGTGGTTTGGATCAAATCAAAAAGGAATAAGTTTGGATTTCGAATTCTATGAGATAGAGTTTTAGAAATCTAAAACTCTTTCAATTTTGCACCAAATTTATTCCAAATTTTTTTTGAAATTTTTATGGATTTTAGGGTATACATTGTGCACCCTTTTCTGGTAATCCATGCATGAAAAATATGGAGGAGGTGCTCAAGAGTTGGGCGCCCCTTAACTTGCCATGTTTGGATAAGCCTTGACTAGGTATTTGACCTAGATAAGGACTCTATCATATCTCTCTGTATAAAATGAGTTTATTCATAAAATTTTAGGAGAAGATAGAGATTTTGGAGACCTTTGTGCCATCCAAAAATTAGATAGAAATACATTTGGGTCGTGGATATATAAAAGATGCAAGTTAGGATGGCTAGAGAGAGAAACGAGAAGAAGAAGAGGATCTTCTTCTAGGGTTATTTGTTTTTCATATCTTTCCTCCCTCCATCTTGAGTTTTCTGAGAGCGTCTTAGATCTGAAACTCCTCCTTTTACTTTCCATCTTTGAAAGAGTCCAAATCAAGAAGAAGGAGGCACCTGATCAACCATCAAAGAAGGATCAGCGCAGTACTAGCATACTGTGCTGATTTCCTGAAGAAGGACTTCTCATCGAGATTCATGGGCTCGTGTGGACGACTCCTAGAGGCCGAATGCGTGTGTGGCTTGCAACATCATCCTTAAGCTCGGATCAATGAGGTTAGAGCATCTAACTTGCATGGTAATAGATCTGATCTATTGTTTAATACATACATTAGATGTGGTATAGAAATATGTTGATATGATTAACATGTAGTTTATGTTATATTTATATATTTTAATTTCTAATTTAATGATATATAATAATCATGTAATAGGATCTTAGATGTAGAGATTCTCTAGTTTTAAAAAATAAATTTTGATTTATTTTAGTCTTCCACTGTATGATCTTAAAAAAGTTTCAAGATCTAACCCTAAAACCCTAGATCTGGTTCCTACAATTGGTATCAGAGCCTAGGTTCTTTATTACATGATTATTTATACATGCTTAGATTATTTTTTAGATTAAATCTAATTTATAATCTAATTATTAAATCTAAAATTAAAATTTTAGATCAATCACAAACTGCAAGGTTGTCATGCTGTAAGGTTTACCCCTTACAGTGCAAAGGTTGTCCTAGTTTGTGTAGATCTATCTTTAATCATAAATTTGTTAGATATGATCTAGATTAAATTTATGATTTATTAGATTTAAAAGATATTTAAATTTGAAATAAAATCTCTTTGTTAATAATTTTTGTGCAAAAAAAATTATTTAAAATTGAAATTATTTCAATTATGTGAACCTGTTTAGATTAGATCTAAAGTAGTTTCATGTTTATTTCACTTGTATCTTGATTATGAATCAAACATGCAATATGGTTGGTAGAATCATATTGTAAAATTATTTTACAAATATGAAAATTATTTTTTGAAAAATCGAACCCAACCCTCAGCCCAAAACTTAATTAAGAATTAAGAAGTTATTTGATTAGGTTCTAGGATTATGAATTGAAGAACCTAAGACACAAATCATAACACATTGGGTTAATGGGTTAGTGAAAATTAGGTCCATTAATTGGGTTAGACCTATGGTTAGATTAAAGATGGACTTAATTAGAGAATTGACTAAATCTAATCAATTGTTGTCTTAGATTTGGTCAAGGATTCTCTAGATCAATTACAATAGTTGTAGTTGGTCAAGTCCATGTCTTTAATGAGAACCAAATGGACTTGATTCTTGACTAAGCGGTCTAACAGGAACTGTTAGGTTGATCTAATCGAAACTAATTAAACCAGTTGGTGTCTAAGGTAAACCAGACTGGAGGTTTTTAATTGGGAGCCCGCTTACCTGGCCATTTCTGATGGTGTCTAAGGCAAGCTTTGGCAGACCCTCCACTAATCGAACTTACCTGGCCTCTTGGTGAAATTATGTTTTGATCGGATCACTTGACTATTCGAGCTGACCCATGTCAGCTAGGTAAATCAGTGTGACTGATTTAGGTGCTCCTAGACCAGCCCTTTTAATGGTCACCCTTAAGCTGACTTGGTGAAGCCAGTGGGAGGATCATGATAAGCTAGTTCATCTGACCTCATCCTCTAAATTATTTAAATTTTCTAAAATTATTAGGTCCTTAAAATAATAAAGTTATGGAGATAACTGAGTCATAGCCTCCCATTAAGGTGTTTGATAATGAGTCTATTAACTCAATAATCATTGCAGACCCAAAGGCCTGGTGCTTGTTGACTAATGGAATTATCACTCATCATATGACGACTTGGAAGTGTCTCTCTATTGGTGGTTAGGTGAGCCAACCAAAGTTGGGCTTAATCATTCGTTGGTTAGATACACCAAGTATGATCATGTTAATGGTTGGACCTAACCGGATCCTTACAGTGGGGCCAAAGCCTACTGATTAGGTTTCTGGGGCAAAATTAAAATTACTAGAAATTATTTAGAGAAACAATTGGTTATGAACCTACCCTTAGATGTACATGGGTTGGCCAACCAAAGTTGGGCTTGTGTGCAGTCTAAGTAGATTCTAGTACCCGCTAAGAAGTTAGGATAATTCCTCGAATTGGAGGTAGAGGCTACCAATTCGAATAAAATAGTGGGAGAAACCTTTTGATTAAAGTCTAAATTTTTAGGTTTAATGAATCAATTACTAATTAGGTTATGGTTCTCCTTTGTGCAAATATGGCCACTTTCCTATCGCTCCGATCATTGTTGGACAATGATAAGTTGGTGGGACCCAACTTCAGTAGCTGGTACCGAAAGTTGAAGATAGTCTTGGAGCATGAACGGATCCTATATGTGATAATGGATCCTGCACCTGAGGAGCCAACTGTCAATGCACGTGGAACAGTCAGAGACACTTACCAGAAGTGGCTCAATGACCGGACCATGGTGCGCTGTATCATGCTGGCTTCCATAAGCGACGAGTTCAGTCGCAGATTTGAGACGGCTCAGCCAAAGGACATGCTTCAAGTGTTGGATGATGTTTTTGGCACACCCGATGACATGGAGAGGCACAAGACTAGTTGTGCCATCTTCAACGCCAAAATACGGGATGGTGCCTCTGTCACTGATCATGTATTGTACATGATCGAGCTGATGGAATGATTGAGCAAGCTCGGCTTTCCCTTGCATGAGCAGCTTGGGAAAGATGCAATACTGAACTCACTGCCTAAGTCTTATCTCCCATTCCTCACTCATTATAGAATGACAAAGCCTGAAGTAAACTACCATGGGTTACTGGGGTTGCTTCAGAACTTTGAGAAGGATCACTAACTTCATAAGGAGTCGGTGAACTTAGTGGGAGGTTCATCTTCTGATTCTCGACCTTTTGAGAAAGGGAAGAAGAACAAGAAGAAGAAAGTGAAGAAGGTGCAAGTTCAGGCTGGGACATCAGTGCAGAGCCAGATCAAAAAGATCAAGCCTGATAAGAGTCTATTCAACTGGCAAGCACCCTAGATTAGATAATGTGTCAGATATCTACTTATGGCACTATAGGCTAGGTCATATAAACAAGAACAGAATAAACAGGTTGACTCAAGAGGAAATCTTCGAAGTCAGTGATTGTGAATCACTTCCAACCTGTGAGTCCTGTCTTCTTGGTAAAATGACCAAGTCACCTTTTACTGGAAAAGGTGAGAGAGCTACTGAGCTCTTGGGCCTAGTACATATTGATATATGCGGGCCCATGAGCACCAGTACTAGAGGTAGATATTTCTACTTCATAACTTTCACGGATGACCTATCCCGATATGGATATGTCTATCTGATGAAACATAAGTCAGATTCATTTGAAATGTTCAAACGATTTCGAAGTGAAGTAGAAAAATAAACTAGGAAGAGTATTAAAACTCTTCAATCTGATCGAGGAGGAGAATACCTTTCTAGTGAGTTTCTCACATATCTAAGAGAGAATGGGATTCTTTTCCAATAGACTCCTCCAGAAACACCACAGCATAATGGTGTGTCTGAAAGGAGGAATCAGACTTTGTTAGACATGGTCCGATCCATGATAGGTTTTGCTAGCTTGCCGATATCCTTCTGGGGATATGCACTCGAATCGACCTGTTATCTGTTAAATAGGGTTCTAAGTAAGTCTGTAATTAAGACTCCATATGAGATATGGATGGAACGTAAGCCAGCACTTTCACACCTTAGGGTCTGGGGGTGCCCGGTCTATGTTGAATGATTAGTCACAGACAAACTTGGACCTAGGTCTGACAAATGCTCATTCATAGGGTACCCCAAAGAGACAAAAGGATATTTTTTCTACCATGCTGATGAACAAAAGGTGTTCGTCAGCCTTAAGGCAATCTTTTTAGAAAAAGAGTTTCTTGGTGAAGGAACCATTGCCTCTAAGGTTGAACTTGATGAAGTTCAACAGGTAGAAGGACCGACACCAATAGTTGAACCTGAGTCGGATATGATTAGATCAGATTCGGAGCCCAATATACCTGCACCATTAAGGCGATCTGGTAGAGTACCACATCAGTCGGACAGATACTACGGTTTCTTGGTCTGGGACGGTGATCCCATCGAACTTGATGAGAATAATGAGGATCCGATCACCTATATGGATGCAATGCAGAGACCTGATTCCGAGAAATAGCTTGAAGCCATGAAATCCGAAATGGAGTCCATGAAGGTCAACGATGTATAGACATTGGTTGACCCACCTGAAGGGGTTAAACCCATTGGGTGTAAATGGGTCTTCAAAAGAAAAAGGGGCGCAGACGGAAAGGTGGAGACCTATAAAGCCCGTCTGGTCGCCAAGGGGTATCGTCAATGTTATGGTATTGACTATGACGAGACATTTTCCCCTGTGGCAATGCTCAAATCCATTCGGATAATGCTTGCAATAGCTGCCCATCTGGATTATGAGATCTGGCAGATGGATGTAAAGACAGCTTTCCTGAATGGAGAGCTGACTGAAGAGGTGTATATGATACAACCTGAGGAGTTTACATCCACAGATGAGTCCAAGGTGTGCAAGCTTCAGAGATCCATTTATGGACTGAAGCAAGCTTCTCGGAGTTGGAACATGCATTTTGATAAGGTGATCAAAATGTATGGCTTCATTAAGAATGGAGAAGAGCCCTGCATCTACAAATGGGCAAATGGTCCAGTTATGGTATTCTTTGTCTTGTACGTGGATGACATTCTCTTAATCGAGAATGACATCCCCGCACTACAGGGAATAAAAGTTTGGTTGTCATCACAGTTCTCCAAGAAGGACTTGGGTGAAGCATCCTACATCCTAGGGATGAAGATCTATAGGGATAGATCTAAAAGGATGCTTGGGTTATCCTAGTCCATATACATAGACACTGTGCTGAAGAGGTTCAGCATGGAGAATTCCAAGAAGGGCTATCTACTGACAGGCCATGAAATTTCTCTCTCTAAGAAGGATTGTCCGATAACTCCTGAAGAGAGAGAGCGTATGAGTAGAGTCCCATATGCTTCAGTCGTGGGATCTATCATGTACGCCATGACATGTACAAGACCAGATGTGGTATACTCACTAGAAGTAGTGAGTAGATACCAATCTGATCCTGGAAAAAATCACTAGAAAGTGGTTAAAGCCATCCTTAAGTATTTGAAAAATACTAAAAACCAATGGTTGGTTTATGGCGAGTCAGATCTGAAACTTGTGGGGTTCACAGACTCCAGCTTCCAATCTGATCATGATGACAGCAGGAGCGTGTCGGGTTATATCTTTACTCTGAATGGTGGAGCCATCTGCTGGAAGAGTTTCAAGCAGCATATTGTGGCAGACTCTGTTTGTAAAGCAGAGTACATCGCAGCATCGGATGCCACGAAAAAAGCTGTGTGGCTGAGGAAATTCATCAACGAGTTCGGAGTAGCACCCTCCCTCGATGGTCTGGTTCTGCTCTACTACGACAGCACTGCTGCCATAGCTCAGGTGAAGGAATCCAAAGCACATCAGCGGATGGAGCACATCTTGCACCGCTTCCACTTGGTCCGGGAGATCATGGATCGAGATAACATCGACCTTCAGAAGATCGACGGAAAGGAGAACCTGACCGACCCCTTCACTAAAGCCCTGGCAATAAAGGAGTTCGACAACCACAAGTCGAAGATGGGTATTAGATACTGTGCCGAGTGGCTTTAGGACAAGTGGGAGTTGTTGGAAAATGTGTCCCAAAAAGCCAATCGTCAAGCTGTTGACGGTTGAGTAACCAAGTATTGTAATTGATTTGTTAATAAATAAAATATATTTGGCATCTTCATCATAAGCTTTCATCTTCTAATGAACTTCGTTGTTATGATGAAGTCCTTAGGACTATTTAAGTTCGATAAAGAGAGGATTTATCGATTAGTCCTTAAAACTGTTCACGACCAAATGATAAGCTGTTAATAAGGATGACAGCTTCTATCGAGCATAGGTCGCTGGAGGCCATATGGGTTGGTTGTCCTCTTAACCAAGGAGTGTGGAGACACTGGTATGACATACAGGTGAGATATAAGGGTACATCATCATTGAACGTGACCAACTCTAGAGCATTCTGCTGTCGAGAATGTCTTTGATGGGATATAGGTATAAGTGTCCCTTAGACCTGAGATCGCCTCAGTGACTTGCAAGCAACTCACTGTGTTTTGGTACTGGACTAACTGAATTTTTAATTCAGGGATGGAAAGCTACTGGGCACAGTCAAGTACTTGCGAAGTCAGAGTGTGATCGAGATGGGATTGACCACTCCAAGAGTTGGAGAAGAATGAGTCACTGTATTTCAATTTAACAAAACCTTGGCCAGGATAATCCATCAGATGGATTTGATATTTTGAAATACAATGTGGACAACCTGATTAGAGTTGACAGTTGAACTCTGAGGTGTCCTATGATCATTTTGGTCAAGGGGATGAATTATATGAAAACTATATCCACATGGGTTCTAAGGATGTTGTTCTACACATTCGACCTATCCGATCGTCGGGTACCATTGCTAGATGGTCACTTCGATTGGTACAAAAATTTATTCCTGTGCTACCGGCTTAGGTTCGGACCTATGAGATCACACACATTAGAGTTTATGATCCGATCGGATGGTTGATCAACGATTAAGAATCATTCTAGGGTTAAATGATCAATACGATTGACATTTAATCCAGTGCAAGTATTGCAGGAGGATCGATTAGCAATTCGATTGCTAATTGGCTTAATTTGATTAAGCCAATGGGCTGAGATTAAGTCTAATTAAATATGATTTAATTAGATTTATTTTGGGCTTGATTGGATCAAGTCCAATTGGTTTATTGGATAAGCCAAGTGCAAGGAAAAACTAGTCCTAGTTCAACTAGGACTTGGGTCAATCTAATTTCTAATTTGATTAGAAAAATTAAATCAGATTTAAATCTAATTTAATCTGATTAAATTAGGTTCTTAATTAGGTTAAGACCTATTTTAATTAGATTGATCTAATTTTGATTTGACTTGGTTTGGAAAACCAAATTAAAATAAGTCATAAGATAGAATCCTAGTAAGACTAGGATTCCACCTTGCGCCGCATAAGCCTTCCCCACGCCCTCTCTCTTATTCAACGCCAATCTCCACTTATTTTGTGTGACAAAAGCCCTCTCCCAGGTCTCTCCCATGTTCACAAAAGGTTTCCTCTCTTCTTTCTTACATGGAAGGTGGTTTGGATCAAATAAAAAAAAAATAAGTTTGGATTTCGAATTCTATGAGATAGAGTTTTAGAAATCCAAAACTCTTTCAATTTTGCACAGAATTTATCCAAATTTTTTTTTGAAATTTTCATAGATTTTAGGGTACACATTTTGCACCCTTTTCTGGTAATCAATGCATGAAAATATGGAGGAGGTGCTCAAGAGTTGGGCGCCCCTTAACTTGCCATGTTTGGATAAGCCTTGACTAGGTATTTGACCTAGACAAGGACTCTATCATATCTCTCTGTATAAAATGAGTTTCTTTATAAAATTTTAGTAGAAGATAGATATTTTAGAGACCTTTGTTCCTTCCAAAAATCAGAGAGAAAGACCTTTGGGTCGTGGAGATATAAAAGATGCAAGTTAGGGTGTCTAGAGAGAGAAATGAGAAGAAGAAGAGGGTCTTCTTCTAGGGTTATTTGTTTTCATATCTTTCCTCCCTCCATCTTGAGTTTCCTGAGAGTGTCTTAGATCTGAAACTCCTCCTTTTACTTTCCATCTTTGGAAGAGTCCAAATCAAGAAGAAGGAGGCACCTAATCAACCATCAAAGAAGGATCAGCGCAGTACTAGCATACTGTGCTGATTTCCTGAAGCAGGACTTCTAATCGAGATTCGTGGGCTCGTGTGGATGACTCCTAGAGGCCGAACGCATGTGCGGCTTGCAACATCATCCTTAAGCCCAGATCAGTGAGGTTAGAGCATCTAACTTGCAAGGTAATAGATCTGATCTATTGTTTAATACATACATTAGATGTGGTATAGAAACATGTTGATATGATCAACCTGTAGTTTATGTTATATTTATATATTTTAATTTTTTATTTAATGCTATATAATAATCATGTAATAGGATCTTAGATCTAGGAATTCTCTGATTTTAAAAAATAAATTTTGATTTATTTTAGTCTTCCACTGTATGATCTTGAAAAAGTTTCAAGATCTAACCCTAAAATCCTTGATCTGGTTCTTACAGAGCCTCCATGAAGCCCTCATGAATGATGGACCTTGGCCTTAGCCTTGGTCCCCTGGGCCTTGGGCACACCACCTGGATCACAACAATCTCCACCTTGGTATCTCAAGGCCTCAACCAGCTCCACTCTGTCCATCAGCCGAATCAGCTCAACACATCTCTGAAAGCTGTCTCATGAAAGTACCTTCGTAAGTGCATCAGCTGGATTCTCTTTGGTGTGTACCTTTACCAGCTCCACCTTGCCATCCTCCACAAGCTCCCTGATCTGATGATACCGAATGTCGATGTGCTTTGTCCTTGCATGATAGACTGAGTTCTGTGCTATTAGAAGTGCACTCTGGCTGTCACAGTGCACTCTAATGGCCTCCTGAGTAAGGCCCATCTCTGTCAACAAACCCTTCAGCCAAATTATCTGCTTCTGTCAGTCTGATGTACTCCACCTCTATAGTGGATAGGGCCATGATAGGCTGCAGACTCGATCTCCAAGAAATAGGACCTCCATATAGGCTAAAGATGAAGCCTGTCGTAGACCTCCGGGTATCCACATCTCCACCGAAGTCTGCATCTACATAACCGCCAATCAGCCCCTGAGCCTCCCTGGACATGTCAGAGTATCCCAATGCACCTCCTCGCTGTTCGTAGCAGATGCCAACTCCAACCGAACCCATCAGGTATCTGAATATCCACTTCAGAGCTCTCTAGTGCTCCCTGTCAGGCTGCGCCATGAACCTGCTAACCTGACTCACTGCATGAGCGATGTCTGGCCTACAACAGACCATCACATACATCAAGCTCCTAACTCCTGAAGCATAAGAAATCGTCTCCATCTCCTGAGCCTCCACCTCAGTCTGTGACGCCATGGTCTTCAAGAGTCTGAAGTGACCGGCAAGTGGCAGCTCCGCCAGCTTTGCTCCCTTCATCCCGAACCTCTCTAAGACCTTCTGTATGTAGCCCCCTTGAGATAGATGCAGCACCCTTCGAGCTCAGTCTCTGAAAATCTCCATGCTTAGGATCTTCCTTGCAGGGCCCAAATCCTTCATCTCAAACTCCCGAGATAAGGATGCCTTCAGATCCTGCACAACCTTCCTACTCTTGCATGCTATAAGCATGTCATCCACATACAAGAGTAGGAACACCCTAGAACCATCCTCAAGAGACTGAACATAAACACAGAGATCAAACTCGCACCTGAAAAGTCCAATGCTACGTACATAGGAGTCGAACCACTTGTACCATTGCCTCGATGACTGCTTCAGCCCGTATAGCGACTTCTGTAACAAACAAAATTTTTCCTCTGATCCTGGATCCCTGAAACTGGGTGGCTGCTCCATGTAAATCCTCTCCTCCAAATGCCCATGGAGGAACGCCGTCTTGACATCCATCTGCTCCAGCTCTAAATCCTAAGCTACTACAATGCTCAGCAACACTCTGATGGAAGTATGTCTGACGACGGGAGAGAAGACCTCACTGAAGTCAATGCCTTCCTTTTGGAAGTATCCCTTGGCCACTAACCTCACCTTGAATCTGATACCTCCCTACTCTGAAGGCCCTTCCTTACGATTGTAGACCCATTTGCAGCCAATGGGCCTCTTCCCCTGTGGCAACTGCACCAATCGCTATGTCTGGTTCTGGTGGAGAGACTGCATCTCCTCGGACATCGTCTGGACCCACCGCTCTCTATCCTAACTCTCAATAGCCTCCTGATATATATATGGGTCTCCATTCACTATCACCAAGGTATATGACAGCGTCTCCTCGAAGCCATATCGATCCGGTTGCTTGATGGTCCTCTTAGGCTTGTGTAGGGCAACACCGATATCAGTCCTCGGTCCAGCTCACTCCTGTTGGACCTCTCCGCCTCGATCATCCATTCGAGTCCTCTCCACCTGTGAAGACACCTTAGGTAGGTTCTCCACCTGAATGTCATGTCCTCCCGTAGTACCTACATGAGGCAAAATCAAAGAGGTAAGCTGTCCAGTAGCGCCCTACTGGACCTCCTGCTGCTCCCCCATGCCTGCTCGCCTCTGTAGGATTGACTCCTCATTAAAAGTCACATCCCGACTAATGATGACCTTCTTTTCCAAGAGATCCCATAGCCTGTATCCCTTAACTCCTCATGGATAGCTTAGAAACACCGTCTTGCATGATCTAGCATCTAGCTTGCTCCACTCATCAGCTCCAATGTGCACATAGGCCGTGCACCCAGATACCCATAGATGGCCCAGCCCAACTGTCCTCCTAGACCACACCTCCTCTGGAAGCCTGCCATCCAACCTAGTGTGAGGTGATCGATTGACCAAGTAAACCGCTGCGTCAACTATGTCAACCCAGAACACCTTTGGAAGCCCTGCCTGCAGCCTCATGCATCGTGCCTTTTTCAGGAGTGTTCTGTTCATCCTCTCGGCCATCCCATTCTGCTGTGGAGTCTCCTTAACTGATAAGTATCTCTTGATCCCATACTCCTTACAGTAATCCTGAAACTCTCTACTGGTGTACTCCCCACCATTGTCTGACCTCAGACACTTCATGCTCCTCCCTTGCTCTTTCTCCACCTCAGCTCTCCAGATCTTGAACTTGGTGAAGATCTCAGACTTCTCTCTCATGAAGTAAATCCAGAGTTTTCTTAAGAAATCATCAATCAGGGTCATGAAGTATCTGGCCCCATTCCTAGCTGAAACTGGGGCTGGTCCCCACACATCCGTGTGTACTAACTCCAGAGGCGCAGCACTGCAGGTTGTACTGATGTTGAACTGAACTCTCCTCTACTTTTCCATCTGGCAAGGCTCATAGATCTCCCCTGTAGCACCATCCTCCAAATCAGAGATGAGTCCTCTCCTGCTCAACTCCCTCAACCCCTTGTCACCCATGTGGCCTAGGTGGTAGTGCCACATCCTGTAAGCTCCCTGCTGGTCCTGTGCTACAGCTGCTGCATCAGACTCTTCGGTCACCACAGATCCCTCTATGCGATAGAGATTATTGTCCAACCTCCTACCTCTCATCACCACCATAGCTCCATTGGAGATGTTTAATACTCCGCTTCTAGCCCTACTGCTGAAGCTGTATCCACTACGCTCCAAGCAGCCTAGTGACACCAGATTTTTTTCCAGCTCCGGGACGTGCTTTACATTTGTCAATGTCCTCACAATCCCATCAAATATCCTCACCCTGACTGTCCCTATCCCAGCCACCTTGCAAGGATGATTGTCGCCTAGAGTCACTAATCCCTCATCTGTCTTGGTGTATGTCGCAAACCAAGACCTGTGTGGTGTGTAGTGATGTGATCATGCAGAGTCTAGTGTCCACTCCTCTGTGTAATGCTTGTGACCATCTGATACTACAAGTAGATCATCCTCCACCTGCTGCCCAGCAACTGCACTCACTAATTTTGAGCCACTTCTTTCTCCCTTCTTGCTCTTCTATAGTCGACATTCTCGCTTGAAGTGCCCGAACTTGTTGCACTTGAAGCATTTCATCTCTTTCTTTTCCTTCCTGGACTTGGACCACCCCCTGGACTTGCTTCTGCCTCTGCCTCAACCTGTCCTCTCCCCTACTGTCAAATCCTCTTGGGGAGCTCGATCTCTGGTCAACTTTTTCCTTTGCTCATTAGACCTCAGCACCGAGACCATGTCCTCATATTCCAGAGTCTCCTTGCCGTAGAGCAGTGTAGTCACCAAAGAGTCATATGATCCTGGCAGCGAACACAAAAGCAATAGGGACTTGTCCTCCTCATCCAGCTTCACCCCGATATTCATCAACTCCATGCACAACTGGTCGAACCTCTGAATGTGGCCAATCACATCAGATCCCTCCTGCATCCGAAGACTGTACAACCTCTTCTTCAGCATTAGCTTGTTGCACATATTCTTTCCCATATACATGATGTGCAACTTCGACCAAAGGCCCTTCGGGGTCTTTTCTTCCAGCATCGAATACAATGCCGCATCCGCCAAACATCCTCTGATCACCGAGCATGCTTTCTTCTCCAACGATGCCCACTGTCTATCTGTCATTCCCTCAGGCTTCTCATCCAAAGCCTGATCCAGATCTGCTTGCACCAGAAGATCCTCCATCCAAATTTTTCACATAAAAAAATTTTTATTGCCATCAAACTTCTCAAAATCAATCTTCATATTGCTGCCCATGACTGGATCCAAGCCAAACAAGCAATATAAAATCAAGAAGTATAGAATATACCTTGATGGTACCTTACTGAAAATTTTCAGCACTTGGGATCTTCAACTTCTCACGCTTGGAACCATTTCCTCACCATCGTGGCTCTGATACCAACTATTGGAGTATGATCCCGGCTCCTCCCATGGACCTTGGGTATAGCAGAACTAGCAACAAATAAATCTGGAGACTTCTGGACTCGATCGAAGGCCCTTGATGAAATCAGCCTGGTTTCTATCTTCTTCGTCAGCCTTTCATTCCAGATGAAGAATGCCTCTAAGATCACCTCTAAAAAATCTAAGATCTGGTACCCAACCAGATCAGGCCAGGACCGAGGTCTTCCAATTTATAGATCTTGAATCAAGGCATTTTAGATAGGGAATAAGGTAGATAGAACCAGACCTTGCAGATCTGTCCTACTGCAGCCTTTCCTGTAGATCTGTTGATAGAGATCTCACCTGCACCTCAAACGACCTCAGATCAACTCTAGATCTGAGACGAACTTGTACCAACCTCATAGCAAGAGATTTCAAGTCTTGAACCTAATATTTGGGTGGCTGCAAGAGAGGGAGAGGCAATATGGTTGGCGGCACAAAGGGGGAGGGGCTCAAAACCCTAGCGCCTCCCCTGCTTTTCCTGCCTTCTATGGACCTGGCGGCAAGAAACCCTAGGGTTTCTTGCTCTTGGGGAATGGAGAATAGCTGAAGAGAGAGAAAGAAGAGAGAGAGAGAGACTTGGGAGAAAGGATTTTCGTATTCCTTGGCTTAATCAAACCTATATAGTGCATGTATATATAAACACAGGGTCAAGTGACCCAAACCCAAAACTCCCTTGACCAACTCTATGGAAGATTAGGTTAACCCAAGCCCATGTACACCCATGACTTGACCTAATCTCACCTATCCTGGGCCCAGACCTGGCCCATAAATAGTTGGTCCCTTGAGGCCCACATAACCTAGACCTCAAGAACCCGAAAGGCCCACAGCCTTTCAACCTAGGGCCTAACTAGCCCTAGAGCCTCCATGAAGCCCTCATGAATGATGGACCTTGGCCTTAGCCTTGATCTCCTGGGTCTTGGGCATACCACCTGGATCACAACAAAATAGGTATGTGATTTGATCACAATCTGAATTTCAGCATATATCAATTTCAGCATATGAAATATATCCATGTAGTTTTATATTTTTATGCATGCATAATTCAGATTAAAAATATTTTAATCTTGTTCTCTACTGTGGTGTTTAGAAAATAAAATTTTGAAATACATATGCATGCACCAAATCTCGAATTCCAACATCTACAATGGGTTTCGGATATGATCTAATCAAATCCGGTTCTATGGTTTACTAGATTGTGTCGGCTTTTCTACCTATTGAACTTCATAAGTTTCATATTAAAAGCATCAGTACCTTCACTAAAGAACTCTTTTTTTTAAAAGAAATATCGAACAACTTTTGTTCTTCAGCATGATTGAAGTATATCCCCCAGATTCTTTGGGGTACCCTACAGAACAATATATGTAGGACCAAAATTCAAGCTAATCGGTCTGCAAATGCTAGACATAAAATAAACACTCTCAAATCACAAGGTAAGAATGTATCAGCTTATGCCTAGTCCATATCTCATATGAAGTCTTTGCAACTGATTAATCTAGAATTTAGTTTAGAACATAACAAGTATTCTCAAGAGCATAATCTTAAAAGGAGACTGACAGACTTATAAACCCCATCATGAATTGATCTATATCTAACAAAGTTGATTCCAATAAGAGAGAATTCTATTCTCTTCTAGATATGTCAAGAAACTCATCGAAAGGGCATTCTCTTCTTTGATCTGACTGAAGAGTTTCAATACTCTTCCCAGTTTATTGAAGAAACCAGATCTAGGGTTTCAGGGTTAGATCTTGAAACTTTTTCAAGATCAGACAGCGAAAGACTAAAATAAATTAAAATTTATTTTCTAAAATCAGAGAATTTCAAGATCTAAGATTCTATTACATGATTATTACATAGTATTAAATCAAAAATTAAAATATATATAGCATGAACTACATATGGATCATATCAACATGTTTCTATACTACATCTAATGTATGTATTAAACAATAGATCAGATCTATTACCTTACAAGTTAGATGTTTTAACCTTGCTGATCTGGGCTTAAGAATGATGTTGTAAACCATACATGCATCCGGTCTCTAGGAGTCATCCACACGAGCCCACGAATCTCGACCAGACGTCCTGCTTTCGAAAATCAGCACAGTATGCTAGTACTGCGCTGATCCTTCTTCGATGGTTGATCAGGTGCCTCATTCTTTTTAATTTGGGCTCTTCCAAAGATGAGAAGTAAGAGAAGGAGTTTTAGATCTAAGATACTTTCAGAAATCTCAAGATGGAGGAAGAGAAGAGATGAAACTAACAACCCTAGAAGAAGACCTTCTTCTTCTTCTCTTTACTCTCTCCTAGACACTCTGTCTTGTGTCTATTATATCTCCATGACTTAAAGATATTTCTTCCTAATTTTTGGATGCCCCAAAGGTCTCTCAAATCTCTATGTTCTCCAAAAGTTTCATGAAGAAACTCATTTTATAAAAAGAGATATGATAGAGTCCTTGTTTAGGTCAAATACCTAGTCAAGGCTTATCCAAACATGGCAAGATAAGGGGCGCCCAACTCTTGGAAGAGGGCTTTTGTTGCACAAAATAAGAGGAGATTGGCATGGAATAAGAGAGAGGGCATGGGGGGGGCTTATGTGGCGCAAGGTGGAATCCTAGTCTTAATAGGATTTTGTCTTATGACTTGTTTTAATTTGGTTTCTCAAACCAAATCAAATCAAAATTAGATCAACCTAATTAAAATAGATCTTAATTCAATTAAGAACCTAATTTAATTAGATTAAATTAAATTTAAATTTGATTTAATTTTTTAATCAAATTAAAAATTAGGTTGACCCAAGACCTAATTGAACTAGGACTAATTTTTTTCTTGCACTTGGCTTATCCAATAAATCAATTAGACTTGATCCAATCAAGCCCAAACCAAATCTAATTAAATTATATTCAATTAGACTTAATCTCAGCCTATTATCTTAATTAAATTAAGCCAATTAGTAATCAAATTGCTAATGATCTTCCTGCAACACTTGCACTAGGTTAAATGTCTATCGTATTGATCATTTAACCCTAGAATGATTCTTAATCGTTGATCAACCATCCGATCGGATCATGAACTCTAATGTGTGTGACCTCATAGGTTCAAACCTAAGTTGATAATATAGAAATAAATTTTTGTATCAATCAAAGTGACCGTCTAGCAATGGTACCTGACGATCGGATAGGTCGAATGTGTAGAACAATATCCTTAGAACCCATGCGTATATAGTTTCCATATAATTCATCTCCTTGACCAAAATGATCATAGGATACCTCAAAGTTCAACTATCAACTCTGATCAGGTTGTCCACATTACATTTCAAAATATCAAATCCATCTGATGGATTATCCTGGCCAAGGTTTTGCTAAATTGAAATATATTGACTCATTCTTCTCCAACTCATGGAGTGGTCAATCCCATCTCGATCACACTCTGACTTCGTAAGTACTTGACTATGTCCAGAAGCCTTCCATCACTGAATTAAAAATTCAGTTAGTCCAGTACCAAAGCACAGTGAGTTGCTTGCAAGTCACTGAGGTGATCTCAGGTCTAAGAGACACTTATACCTATATCCCATCAGAGTCATTCTCGACAGCAGAATGCTCTGGAGTTGGTCACGTTCAATAATAATGTATCCTTATATCTCACCTGTATGCCATACCAGTGTCTCCACACTCTTTGATTAAGAGGACAACCAATCCATATGGCCTACAACGACCTATGCTCGATAGAAGCTGTCGTCCTTATTAACAGCCTATCATTTGATCGTGAACAGTTTTAAGGACTAATCGATAAATTCTCTCTTTATCAAACTTAAATAGTCCTAAGGACTTCATCATAACAATGAAGTTTATTAGAAAATGAAATTTTATGATAAAAATACTAAAAATATATTTTATTTATTAACAAATCAATTACAATACTTGGTTGCTCAACCGTCAACAGCTTAACGATTGACTTTTGGGATATATTTCTTAATATTTATTTCTCTATCTTATTATATAATTATTTAAATATTTTAAATAATCTAAATTTTTGATAAATATATTCGTAGATCCAATACATCAGTATGTATCAGATTCAGAACATCATTGGCTCATTCATCTTTTCTAGCAAAAGATGATTCTATCATCTTACTAAAGAGATAGAATTGACAGGTTGACAATGATTTATAATCATTGACTTCAAAAATTATTTTCTATTGATCCTATTCTTATTTATATGAGCGAGCCTAATTTGTCAAAGATAGGCTTGCATGATATTATCTACTCTAAGAAGTTTGTTTGTTGCGGATAGTACACTAACAGGCTGTGTAAATATCATTTCTTAGTTATCCACATGATTTTAATATTATTCATAATAATATCACAAAATCATTAGACAATAGTGATAATCACTAAAATGATATTGTCAGAAGTGAAAATAGGCTTAACAATTTCTAAAATCAAGATTGAAATATAACTTTCATCTCCAACATTCAGGAACCTCTTGCTATTTTCAATCTTTCTACTATCTTAAAGCCGTTGCAATAATTTGCATGGACTTTTGATATCCAATATTCAGGTAGTAGTATTACAAATAGAGAAATCACAAGGTGTTATCATATAAGTACCTTATTCAACAATCATTTATCGATTTCTTTTCTTTAGCCTATTTGGATCAAAAGACTCTGTCAGATTAGGTTAATCTTAGACTATTTTGTCAATTTGGGCTCATCAACTCAAGCATGACTCTCTTGCACCTTCTTTTTCTTTCTTAAAAGATTGTTGCCCCACTGAAGATACATTTTTAGAGGTGTGAAAGAACTCTTTTAACATTTGAAAGATTTTCTCCCACTGAGCATCATCAAATTTACAACTAAATTCATGATCTTTGCTGCTCTCAGAATACAACACATGGTGATACGATCATTTGGCCACTTCTGGTAAGTGCCTTTGATCGCATCATATGTGTTGGACGTGAAAGCTTCAGGTACTGGATCCATAATCATATATAGGATCTATTCATATTTTAGAACTATTTGCAACTTCTGATACCATCTATCGAAGTTGGATCCTATAAATAAGTCACTGTCAAACAGTAAATGGAGCAACGTACATCTAGCCATAATTGAAAGAAAAACACCAGACTTCTATGTTCATGAATTGATTAAGCCTAAAGAATTAGACTTTAGTCTAAAGATTCTCCCACTATTTTAGTTGAATTGGTAGCCTCTACCTCCAATCTGAGGAATTACTCTAATTCTTTAGTAGGTATTAGAATCCACACAGACAGCACATGAGTCTGACTTTGGCCGACTCACCCATGTACATCTATGGGTAGGTTCTTAATCAATTATTTCAATAAATAATTTCTAGTAATTGATTTAGCCCCAAGTAACTTTTCAATTGACTTTGATCTTCTCTGCAAGCCCTGGTTAGATCCAACCATTAATATGATTATACTTACGAATCCAATTACCAAATAATCAGGTTCAATTTTGACTGACAAATATGACCACTTGACATAGAGACACGACTAAGTCATCATATTATTAAATGATAATTTTAAAAGCAGATGAACATCCGGCCATTAGGCCTCCAATAAACATCATACTAATAGACCCATTATCACCCAACTTAATGGGAGGCTATGATCTAGTTATCACCATAACTAGCTCATTTTAAGAATCTAATAATTTAGAAGATTTAATTTATGAATTGAAAAAAGAGAAAAGACCAACTAGTAAACCACAATCCTCCCATTGGCTTTACCAAATCATTGAATTGGATTAAGGTTATGCTGGTTGAACTGGCACCTAGATCAGCCACATTGGAGTTTTATGGTTTCATGCATGCATGTTTTTCAAAATAAGTATGCAGTAAAATTTTAAATTTTTTTTTAGATTAAATCTAATTTAATCTAAGCATGCATAAGATCAAATCTTCAAACCATAAACAAGATCATCATATGTGCGATAAGATTCAGATACAGAAATCAAATAGAAAAAAATGAATATAAAACATACCTAGACATGAATTAATCTTCAACGCGAACTGATAATCATGGATGTCTTCCGAAGATCCCTTTTAGCCGCACAAGCATCTGGCTTCTACGGGTATCCACATGAGACTCTGATATGATCAAAAGCTTTTTAATTTTATCGGGGTGCTAGCTCTCTTGTAGAGATCACATCTTGATAGTTGAAAATCTTCTTTTCTCCTAAGACACTTAGAGAATAAGAAGATATAGGAGAATCTTGATCTCTATGCTAGAGATCATGAAAAGAATTCTTTCTTCTCTTTTCTTCCTAAAATTCATACACCAAATCTCTACAATAAAGATGTAAAAATTTTATCCAACTTTTAAATAAAGGGAAGAGAAGACATCCATGTCTAAACTTGGACAAGAGGGAGAGAAAGAGATGTCCAAACAACCAACAATTGGTTGTGTAAGAAAGAAGAGATAGGGAGATAGAAAATACCTTACTCCAAGAACCAAAATGCCATGCCCTCTCTCCTTATTTTTCTCCATGCCAATTCCTTTCCTTTTGGATGTGTAAACCTCATCTCTTAACCCCCAAACTGTCCCATAAGGTGCTACTTAAATAGGCTAAGAGGAGAGTCCTAATTTGAATGGGAGATGAGAGTCCAATGAGCCTTGGACTCTATCCTTTTATGCCGCCCACCCAAAACTGATTTGCTCCCAGGTTTTACATGTTAACAAAGGGTGATATCACTTCTTTCTTTCATGCTAAAAAGGGAGAAAAAGTGGGCATTAATTCCTGGTTGGCATGCGCACAAAGTCTAGTTCAACGTGGGATGTTTTGGCACATAGAAGGAAAGTGTTTCATGATCATGGGACTCTTAGATTAGGTGACTGTTTTAAACCCAATAAAACACCAATGAATCTTAATCATATTAGGATTAGATTAGATTAAAATAGATGGGAATCCAAATCTGATTTGGAGCCCAATCTATTTAGATTAGATGTCTCCTAATTGGAGGAGTCCTAATCTTATTGGACTCTTTCTTAGTGCTTGAGTCAAACTCAATTTTAATTCTAATCCAATTAAGATTTGGTGTACCCATGAGGATTTTTAATCCAAATAGGAACTCATACATCTTAGTCTAATTAAAAATTGGGTTAAACCTAAATCATAATTCAACTGGGACTAATCATCCGATCCTTTTGGGATTATCCTATAACCCTATTGGGGTTGATCAAATCAAACCCATATTGAGTCAAATTAAATCCAATCAAATTAGACTTGATGTAAGCCCCATTGCTTAATCAAATTGAACTAATTAGCAATTCTATTGCTAATTAATTCTCCTATAACTTACTAACTCTTTAGTAAGTTACATAATGCAATATTTGCATTGGATCAATTATCAATCAAATTGATAATCAAATCCTGTTATGATGCATAATCGTAATTCAACCATCTGACCAGTTAAAAGTCTCTTTTGTATATGACCCCATAGGTTCTCTGTCTGGTAGTGAGATATATTATGATTTCTATCACAATATCATTGAAACTCTTTTTAATTGGTGGAACAATTCTAACTCTGCCCACCAAGGATTATTGATCATCAAGATGATCCTCATGAGTCTCACAATCCACTAGTGACACCTAGCAGTATGTAGTGGCAATCTAGCAGAATAAAAGATGATAAACTTTTAGGTACAGTTAATTCATGATACAATCCCTTTATCGTAAGTCCCAATCAGATGGCAGGTCATGGATGAATCATCAAATCTCAACATCGATCATATGATGATTCAATCAGCTCGAGTCCATATGTGATTTTATGAAAACTTTTTTTTATTAATCACACTGCTATGGCCATAGACTTAAGGACTCAACCTCTTAAATCTCATAGGACTACTTCCTTCTGCTAGGGTCGATAGATCCCATCTTGATGCACATTCGACTCCTACAGTGGACTAACTATCTCAAACATCCACTACAAGGGCTCATTGAGACCTATGTTTATGTGTTAGTCAAACTCCAGCAGCCTCACTGCAAGTAGTAGTGCCATCTCAGGTCAAAAGACCAGTCATATAACTGCAGCATCGAGAAAGTCACTAATGAGTGAGTAGACATCCATGTAACTTCTCGTGATGGTCATGCTCAGTGCTAGTTATTCTCTAAGAACCACCTGTACTCTCACTCCAGTATCTCTACACTGCAAACTCGAGATCCATCTGTCTGAAGGAAGCAATCTGTACATTGATCTATTCAGATCAATCACCATCCCCATGATGATCCTTTGACCAGGAGCAATCTAGGAATCAACCATTAATAACACATGTCTCAAATTTTCAACTCTTTGAGAATATGTGTCATCATCTTGTTAATCCCTTGGATGATTCATGGATATATAAACATGAATGGTAATACAACTATCCAATAAGTACAAAATTATATCCTAAAAATATGAAATATGTCAGCCAAGATTGGCTTATAGGGCATACATCCAACAATCTTCCACTTGCACTAAAGCCAATCTGCTATATACCAAGCCCCATCTTTACAAGACAGGCTTTTGTCTTAGGCTAGCTAAGTGACCCACCAGTGAGTCAACCACATCATATGAGGAGTTTGCTCTCTGCACCTCTATATATTTTTACTTGAGATAATCGCATATTCTGCTGCTCTATGTGCTTAGATATCTGGTGAGACCTAAGCTCTTTAGCAAGGACTATGGTGCCATTATCTTTACAGTATAGTGTCACGGTATCTGATGGCATGACAATCAATTCTACAACTAACATTAGAACAAGAATGCATTATACACATCTACAGTGCACTCAGCTTCCATTGATTGATTATTTGGATCTTTTCAGAATATCGACACAGGAACATACCCCATGATGTAGACATTCTATCATCAACATCAGATATAAAATCTGAATCGATGTATCCTCCCACTCCTAGCTTTGATCCTTCTCCAAATTAGAAATATATCCTCAGTTCTTCTTAAAAACTTAAGGATGTTTTCACAGCAATCCAGCACTCTTAGTCTGGATACAACTGATATCTACTTGTGACATTCACTATATCAGTTCAAATATATTACATGGAACACTTGTATGCCCAAGAGGGTAGCAGACCCCTCTTTGAGATTTTTATGCTGAACTCTTTCAGCATCTACTCTCTGTATTTATCTGTGAAAATACAAGCATCCAATTGCATCTATCTCTATAGATTTTTAGGATGCCTACTTTATGTCTTTTATGGAGAAATCTATAATCAACCATATTTTAACCAATGTCAGTATTGGACACTCCCACTGACCCTTTTAAGAACACATAATTTTTCTTTTCTGATGTTTCAACTCTAAGATTACTACAGACTTTGTGATCTCCTATCACAAGAAGTGAAATGCATAGGCTATTCCATATAGAAATCTTCAGAAGTTCTCTTCTCTGGAAAGCTATTTCACATCTCTTTCTTGGAGTCGATGTCTCACATCACCTCGTTGTAGGCTTTTAGGATCATCTATATGCTCTCATCTCCCATGAGAAATGACTTTCTCTACATCCTCTATCAAGCATATCTGAGTATCTTTCGAGGGGATTGGAGATCCTACTATGTGTATGAGGTGGAGGAGGAATTTACGTGTACTGGCTCATCATGATAAATAGGTTCTTAAGATTCCAAGCCTCGTTGCTCTTCATAGACACTCTCTTTGAGCTTAACTTTTCTCCCACTACTTCATCTTGGTTAAACAATTTTTCAAGAAGATAGCTTGTTGGGTCACAATCACATTGTGATCCTTTCAGAAAGTAGTATCTCAAATTCTTTTAGGATGAGCTTTATAGACCCATCCTCTAATATATCCATTAGCTATCTTAGACACAAGTTGGACATCATTGAGTCTCAAAATAATCAAAATTCAATTCTCACCATGTCATATCTCACACAGTGTGGTAGGAACAGGTTTAGAGAGAATCCAATTCTATAGAAATAAAGTATGTCCCTAAGAAATATAAATAAATCAGTAAATTTTATTATAGATTAGACCATATCTCATATAGTCTCATGACTCTTCTTATCTTATTGAGCTGAGATTTACTAAGAGGGGTCCAATATGAAACAATACCATTTTATGAGATAACTGAAGAAATTTTTTCAATGGTATTGCATCCTCGATCCGATCGAAGTACCTTCAAAAATTTTTCGATTTATTTCTTTACTTACATCTGAATTCTTTGAACCTTTCAAAAATTTCAGATTTGTATCTTATATACAAAGTAGAGACAACTCCTTGGTTAGCACATCATATGGGCTACACACATCAAATGTGTACAAGGATAAGTATCTCAATGATCATTTTTCTCTTGTTCTATAAGAATAGCTTGATCATATTTTCTCAAAGAGATAATGCACAAACTAGATTTGACTTAACAGTCAATAAGCCCAAGCCCATATTTCTTCAGTTTGTTAATCAATTTTTTTCTAATACGACTTAGCCTAAGGTCCACATATACTCAAGGTTTATCTCAATTTTGGATCTCTCAGATCCAATAGTATTCACTGCTTGCTCAATCAAGTTCACATATGCAACACCATGCAAATGATAGAGATCACCTCTAAGAACTAAATACAAATGATAATCATAAAGGACAGATATCCGTGGCCATAGCAGCAACTGTTGTCCTATAGTCAATTTCAATGGTTACTTTCTTAGCCCTCCATCTTCCCATCGACTCTACACGAGTCCATAGCTCAACTGTGAGAAGAAAAAATCGTAAGGATAGTATTGAGCAATCTTGACATGCCTACTCTAGGCATGTCTTTATTTCTTTAGGCTCTCCAAGTATTTATCTCTGAACTCTTTCAAAGTTCTTTTGTTAGCAACACTGTGATCAATTCTAATAAGGTGCCATGATGGTCTTTTATATGGTAGTTCATTGTAAACTACTCATATAAACTAATCAGGGATCGCAGGATCAAATCCATAAGCAATTTCTTATGCATAATCATATTGAGCCTTTTAAGCTCTTTAATGTTCTTGATCATTATCAAATAACGATCATAGACTGACTACCCATCATGCATCAGATGTGTTGTGCGACTCTGATCATCTCACAACACTTGTAGATGAATCAATATATCATTGATAGTGACATATGCTCATGCATAACATCTATCTTTATTGTCATTGTCCATTTACTCATCAAGTATAGCTCGTTGACAATGAGTTGAATGAGTTGTTAACATTAGAATAATCTGATAGAGTATATTACTTAATTTTTTAAAATTAAAAATAATTTTTAGATTTATGAGCCAGTCTATGTAATCAGCTTTAGTTGATTTGATATTTAGGATTCAAGCTAGAGGGTTGAAAGCTGACACAATGAACAATAAAGAGCAAAGATTCTAATTGAATATTTGTACTTATTTCATAATTTACTCTAGAAATTTTTAGATGCAAAAAGAGACTCTCACTATTTTATCAGATCTCCTACACTCTCCGAGTGAAGAAATAAAAATCCTAATGTGATAATTAGATTTCTAGTGGGTACTGCAGTCCCACCGATGCTGTGCACCTCAACTAATAGTTATTGGTAACACGAATAAACATCGATGCATGGACAACTCTTTGCCCAGATGCTTCTCTAAGCATGTTGTAGCCACTTGATCTCTAAGTCATGTGGGCTCATCTAATAGTTATTGCCCACATTTCTTAGTTAAGCCAGACCTACCATTCACAAGCAGGTGCAAAGCCATCATCGGGTCCCTCACCTAACAGTTATTGAGCCTAACCCCATATTTATCTTGGAGCAACTCTTGCTAATAGAGTGGTTGCGTGTTCCCGATGCAACTGAACTACTGTGACCAGCCGAGAATAATCAACACCGATAGCACGCCTGCATATCTACAATGGTAGTAGACCTTGGACTTAATATTTGATGGAGAGATTTAGGTTTAGGTCTCATCTAATCAGTCATTATATGACTGATGTAATTGGCATGGGCTAAATCAAACCATCAAGCAACCATATTTGAGACTCAATCTTCCACATTAGTCAGGTAAGTGAAGATTGGTGGAGGTCCCCCCGTTGCTTTTCTTAGACACTAATAGATTAACCAAATAAGAGAATGGAACCAATTAAATAACCATCTTTCAATTATTTGCCTTAAACACTAATTGAACAATTGATCCGAATAGGTTAGCTTAGGTGAATCAGACTCGAGCCACAGAGCCAAATTAGGTCTTTAGGTTTAATTAATTCTACATATGGATGTCAATCAACTCGATCAATAGCAATTGTATAATCTTAAGCTCTATTGATCTCAACTTAATCAATATTTGACTCAATTTGATCAACTACTAAATCGATTTAGACCCAATATGATCAAATCAAAAACCCTTTAACGTAATCAAATTATAGGACCTAACTTGATCTACCCATGACCAATCCCTCATGCACAAACACTAATTTCATATCTTAAATCAAAATTTTTAGATCTAAATTTTTTACATGAAAAGGAAATTTTGATCTCAAAATAATCTTAAATCATATATACAAATATATATCACATACATAAACAAGTTTAGGTCATTGAAACAAATTTCAACCTGAAACATACTTTCATATATCATATATATGAATTAAAACAGATCTCAAAACTCTTTTTAGATCTAAATAACAAAACATATATTACATATATGCTAAAAAAAATCAGATCTAAAAATCTAATCTAATTAAAGTAACATCATTTTAGGACAATCATTCAGTATAACAAGTAATGCCAGGGCAACCTTATGCCAGAACGATATCAAAAATTTTTAGATATAAAATTTTTCTCTACAGATTTTAAATCTAAATTTTAATCTCATATATATGACATAGCTTTGATACCACTGTTGGAGTTTTATAGTTTCATATATGCATATTTTTCAAAACAAGTATGTAGCAAAATTTTAAAATATTTTTTTAGACTAAATCTAATTTAATCTAATCATGCATAAGATCAAATCTTCAAATCTTAAATAGGATCATCATATGTGAGATAAAATTTAGATACATAAATTAAATAAAGAAAAATAAATATAAAACATACTTAGATATGGATTAATCTTTAATGCGAACTGATGATCATGGATGTCTTCCGAAGGTTCCTTTTAGCTGCACAAGCATCTAACTTCTATGGATATCCACACGAGACTCTGATATAATCAGAAGCCTTTTGATCTCATCGGAGGGCTAGCTCCCTGTAGAGATCGTATTTTGATGGTTGAAAATCTTTTCTCCTAAAATACTCTTAGAGAACAAGAAGATGTAGGAGGATCTTGATCTCTACGCTAGAGATCATGAGAAAAACCCTTTTCTTCTCTTTTCTTCCTAAAATTCACGCACCAAATCTCTACAATAGAGATGTAAAAATTTTATTCAACTTTTAGACAAAGGGAAGAGGAGACATCCATATCTAAACATGGACAAGAGGGAGAAAAAGAAATATCCAAACAACCAATAATTGGTTGTGTAAGAAAGAAGAGATAGGGAGATAGAAAATACCTCATGCCAAGAACCAAGATGCAGTGCCCTCTCTCCTTATTTTTCTGCATGCCAATTTCTTTCCTTTTGGATGTGTAAACCTCATATCTTAACCCTCAAACCATCCCATAAGGTGCTGCTTAAATAGGCTAAGAGGAGAGTCCTAATTTGAACAGGAGATGAAAGTCCAATGAGCCTTGGACTCTATCCCTTTGTGCTGCCCACCCAAAACTGATTTGCTCCCAGGTTTTACATGTTAACAAAGGGTGATATAACTTCTTTCTTACACACTAAAAAGGAAAGAAAAGTGGGCATTAATTCCTGGTTGGCATGCGCACAAAATCTGGTTCAATGTGGGATGTTTTGGTGCATGGAAGGAAAGTATTTCATGATCATGGGACTCTTAGATTAGGTGGCTGTTTTAAACCCAATAAAATATCAGTAAATCTTAATCATATTAGGATCAAATTAGACTCAAATAGATGGGAATCTAAATCTGATTTGGAGTCCAATCTATTTAGATTAGATGTCTCCTAATTGAAGGAGGAGTCTTAGTCCTATTGGACTCTTTTTTAGTGCTTGAGTCAAACTCAATTTTAATCCTAATCCAATTAGGATTTGGTGCACCCATAAGAATTTCTAGTCCAAATAGAAACTCATATATCCTAGTCTAATTAAAAATTGGGTCAAACCCAAATCCTAATTCAACTGGGATTAATCATTCGATCTTTTTGGAGTTATCCTATAACTCTATTGGGGTTGATCAAGTCAAACCCATATTGAGTCAAATTAAATTCAATCAAATTAGACTTGATGCAAGCCCTATTGGTCAATCAAATTGAACCAATTAGCAATCTTATTACTAATTAATCCTCTTATAACTCACTAACTCTTTAGTAAGTTATATAATACAATATTTGTATCGGATCAATTATCAATCAAATTGATAATCAAATCCTGTTATGATTCATAATCATAATTCAACCATCCAATCAGTCAAAAGTCTCTTTTGTATGTGACCCCATAGGTTCTATTCTGTCTGATAGTGAGATATATTATGGTCTCTATTACAATATCATTGAAACTTTTTTCAATGGATTGAAATAATTCCAACTCTACCCACCAAGGATCATTGATCATCAAGATGATCCTCATGATCTGACAATCCACCAGTGACACCTAGTAGTATGTAGTGGCAATCCAATAAAATAAAAGATGATGAACATCTAGATATAGTTAATACATGATACAGTCCCTCTATCATGAGTTCCGACCAGATGGCAAGTCATGGATGAATCATCAAACCTCAACATCAGTCATATGATAGATTCAATTAGCTCAAGTCCATATGTGATTCTATAATAATTTTTTTTTATCAATCATATTGTCATAGCCATAGACTTAAGGACTCAGCCTCTTAAATCTCATAGGACTACTCCATTCTACTAGGATCAATAGATCCCATCTTGATGCACACCCTAATTCTACAGTGGACCAACTATTGCCAACATCCACTACAAGGGCTCATTGAGACCCATGTTGATGTGTCAGTCTAACTCCAATAGCCTCACTACAAGCAGTAGTACCATCTTAGATCAAAAGATCAGTCATATTAACTACAGCATCGAGAAAGTTACTAACAAGTGAGCAGACATCCATGTGACTTTTCGTGTTGGTCACACTCAGTGCTAGTTGTTCTCTAGCAACCACCTACACTCTCGCTCCAGTATCTCTACACTGCAGACTCGAGACCCATCTGTCTAGAGGAAGCGATCCGTGTATTAGTCTATCCAGATCAATCACCATCCCTATGGTGATCCTATGATCAGGAGTAATCTGAAAATCAACCATCAATGACACATGTCTCAAATTCTCAACTCTTTGAGAATATATATCATCATCATGTTAATCCCTTGGATGATTCATGGATACATAAATATGAATGATAATATAACTATCCAATAAGTATAAAATTATATCCTAGAGATATGAAATGTGTCAGCCAAGATTGGCTTCTAGGGCATACATCCAACAAGTCATACTGATCAACCTTAATGGCATGGGTCAACTCGAATCACTTAGCGATCTAATCAAGACATAATCCATCAAATTGGTCAGATAAGTGAGATCGATGGGAGGGTCTGCTATGCTTGTCTTAGATACCTTTAAAATGGTCAGGTAAGCCACTCCCAATTAAAAATCACCGATCAGAATACCGACCTTACCTTAAATGCCAATTGGTTAATTAGTTTTGATTTGACCAACCTAATGATTCAGGTTCAACAACTAAGCCATAATCAAGGTTTATTTGGTCCAATCAAAGATATGGACTTGACCATCTATAACTATTGTATTGGTTTTAGAGAAATTATGATTTAATCTAATTCAATATTTGGTTAGATTTAATCAATTTTTTTAGTTAGTCCATTAACTCTTTAATTCTAACCTTAGGTCTAACCCAATTAAAAGGACCTAATTTGAGCTAACCCATACCTCCATATTTTATGCAATGTCATTAGATCTTAAATCATAATTCTAGATCTAAACGATTCTACACTTAATTCTCAATTAAGTTTCGCATTAACATGGGTTTAGGTTTAGGTTTGAAACAATTTCAGTCTTTTCATTTTGTAAGCAATTTATAATAAATATTATGCAAAGACTTTCTATTCTGAAACTAGATTGACTCAATCAACATCGAGTTGGCAACACAAGAAGACTGGGTCAACTTAGTTCAAAATTAGATCGGCTCAGTAATTGTGTGAGCATGATTCAAGAAATTTCAGATCTGAAAAAATCTTATATAATACTAAAATAAAATCAGTCATAATATTTTTTGATTATATCTAAAATTTTTATGATTTAAGATTTTTTTTTTATGATTAAAATAATTTTAATCATATAGATTAGATACTTTATTTTTCATACAACTTTGTATCACATACAACAAACCTAAGATTTCAAGATCTAGAATTTTATAAAAAAATAAGTTCTTCTTTTTGTATTCTTCTTCATAGGATCTAATCATGATGTACCCCTACACACTATAAGAGCACCCCATCGAATGGAAAAAGAGGGCTTTTAAACCCTTTTTGCTCCTATGATCTGATGGCCTAGTGATCAACCCAATCCAAGTACTTGCTAATCAGATCATCTAATCTAATCACATATCACTTATACATAAATTTAGATCTAATCTAAATTACATCAGATCTGATTACAACTTTAGATCACATCTAAATCAGATCATAAGCATCACATGCAACACATAAAATTAGATTTTATCAATGATCTGCACAAATTAGGACAATCTTATATCAATTTGTATGATCCATCATTAATTAAATTTAGATCAAAATATCACATATCAGATCTAAATATAATTAAAATTTAGATTTAATATGTATATAAATCATGTCATAACGAACCTAGGCTCTGATACTACTGTTGAAAAATATAGACGATTTTATACATGTATTTCAAAATTTTTTTGAATAAATTACAGTGGAAGATAATTAGATTAATCAAATTAATTTAACATATATATGATCAAATCATCAAATCAATCTACTCTAGGATCTATGACATAATATGTTGTATATAAAATCTAAAAAGATTCTGAAGATAAAATCAGCATGCATGCATGTGAGCAATAGATCACATCTACTTCTAATCTAAGTTTAGAACTTGATATCTTTGCATAAGTCGATGATCATCGCTACTAAGAGACATGGTGAAGGAGATGCTTTCTGGTTGCTCACAACTACACATGCATCCGACCTCTATGGGAAGTCCACTCAAAGCACCGATCTGATCGATCTTCTCAAGGTGCTAGCTCATGCGAAGACCTTCTTCTTGGCTGATTTGGATCCTTTCTATAAATATTTAAAATATTTTTAGAGGTTGAAGATGAACTTTTCAAGGATATGAGAATGTGAAAGTAGAAAGAAGAAGAAATAATTTATCTTCATATTTTTTTTTCTCTCCAAACCCTGAGGCCCAAAACCTAAAATTTAGCTTTTGCACTAACCCAAAGAGAGAGGACTCTCCTCCTCTTTTTCATGCCATGAACCAACACCCCAAGGACCTTCACATGAAGAACTCTTCTTTTGGTATCTTATACACACAAAAGAAACCACAAAAGCCCCTTTTATAAGCATGTAAGGAGATGGGGTGAAGAGTCCAAGAGATCATGGACTCTTAATGTGTTGTCGCCCCTACTCAAAAATTTATACCAAAACATGCCAAAAAAATATGAGACACCACTGTCCATATTTTTCCATGATAAATAAATTTTCCATATAATTTTTTACAAAAAATCTTCTCAAAATGTTGCACATATAAGGAGAAAAAAATAAGTTAGCGGCAAGATCTTAGAGATAATGTCAAACATTATTTATATGGTATCCTATTTCAAATCAGATTTGAGTGTACCATTTAAAACTTGATCCTACCCAAATTTGAATGTGTGATAGAGAAGGGAAAGGACTCTTTGGCATAAAAGAATCTCATGCAAAAATTATTTGTGTGTGAGGATATATGGCATCAAAGTGGGAGGTGCATGGGAGAAGAGTCCTGTTGGTGCAGAATTTCGTCGAAGCCGGAGTTGCTAGAGTCGAGGTGACCGCAGCCGCCATCGGGACCTGCAAGAGAAGTCTAAACCAGAGTTGGGGGTGCTCCGACAAGACCCTCCGATGTTCAAGTCAGTACTTTGCTTCAACAGAAATGGAGTGCTCGAGTGGAAATTTTAGCAGGGTTTTGGGATAGAGTTTTTGAGCTTAGAGAAGAACGTATCTGGGGGTCCCTTTTCATAGACGGAGAGTGTAACTAATTGATAGCGATGTCTGTAACCACCTGGTAGTGGGCTATTCAAAGCCGCCTAGAGTTTGTTACGAAGAGTAGTGGTGTCAGGGGTCATTCAAGGCCACGTGGAGTTTGTTACAGAGAGTGGAGTGGTGCCCGTTGTCGCGACTTGCCAGAGAGTAGTGGAGCCATGCAGAATCCATTGCAGAGAGTGGAGCAGGGTGGTGGCCATTATCGTGACTTGCCAGAGAGTTCGGATCTGTCGGCTGGAGCTCAATTGGGATGTCTGATGGAGAGGAATGGCTCTCTATATTGCCGATCTAGGAGAAGCTCGGATGTTTTCGTGGTTGCTGATGAATCTACTGTTATCGGATGCCTTAGGTGCTGATGCTACGGTGAAAGTCATCTGCTGTAGAAGCTCGAATGGAGACTTTCTGTTGGTGAAGTCTGGTAGGGGTCCGGTTGCTAGGAAAGTCCATCTGAGGTTTGCCCAATGTTGAAGCTCGTCTGACGATTATCCACCGAAGAAGTTCGATTTCATGAGGAATCTGGCGGAGGGTCGACCGACAATGGACCTCGATTGGCATTGGGGAGGTTTGGCAGACACCAGAGGTGATTGGCTGTTGTAGAAATCTAGCTGCTGGAGTCCGTCCGTTGTAGAAGCTCGTCTAATATCCATCTACTGTGGAAGTTTGGATAGAGTCTAGTTCTTTTAGAAGGCTGAAAGGAGACCGCTTATTGTAGAAGCTCGATCGAAGATCGATTGTCATGGGAGCTCGGAGTAGCGATCTGGTCGATGGGTCCTGTCCCGTCGTAGAAGCTCGTCTGGGATCTGGCTACGAAGAAGCTCGGCTGAAGTCTACCTGTAATGAAAGTTCGAAAGAAATGTGTTTATAATAGGGGCTCGAATGGAATTTGCTTACAGTAGAGATCCAGAGTAGACCACCCACTGTAGGAGTTCGTGGTAGACCGCTCACTATAGGAGTTCGGAGTAGACCGCTCGTAGTAGAAGTTTGGCTCTCACATGAGCTCGATTGGAATCCTGAAGGCGATCGACCATCATAGAAACTCGGATGGAGTCTGATTACCGTAGAAACCTCATTGTTGAAGAAGCTCAAATATTGACGAAGTCTGGAAGGAGTTCAGAGAATAGTTTATCACCGTAGAAGGTCAGCTGTAGTGAGGCCTAGAGAACCTTTGGAGCATCCCGATAGATGGATGGAGAAGCTCATTGTCGGAGAAGTCTGGAAGCTCGGACGGTCGGGGGGGGGGGGTTCTGAGAGATGCCACATAAGGTCGAAAGCTGGAGAAGCCCTGGAAGGGTCAGTCTTTTACAAACTTCAGTCGGGGGGTATTTTATACCCAACACCAGTCTCCCTACTTCCGAGTTCGAGTTCTGAATGAAGGAAGTACAGAGAAACTCTTACGATCGAAGTTGCCCCCCTCGATTTCCGCACTCGAAGGTTGCCAGATATTTTGATGTTTGGCGTGCTGGTCCTAGAGTCTTTTCAAATCAAAGCGATCCGAAAAGGCTTTTTCGAAATTCCCGCTGGGGTGTGGCTCTAGGTACGGTGCAATAATGATTTTATTAGCTATCAGTCATTTTCAATAGCCTGTCATAGTGAGTGGGACATGCAGCAAACATAGGTCGGCCAGAGGAGATCCACGATCATAACTGCTCTGGGCCCTGTTGCCTATTTAAACACGTCCTCCTCCTTTAGGGGTTTCACTTTGCCTGAGAGAGTCCCTCAATTTTCTCCTCTTCCCCGAGAGCTCCAGCCTCCTTTAGCGCCCTTCTCGACCTTAGGTGTCCTCCAGGTCGACTTCCACCATCCTTGCTGTCTTCCCATACTCCTCGGGCCAACCTAGGTTAGTTTCAAAACTTCTTGTCGTTTTCCTATCTTTTCTTCTTCGTATTCTATTCGTTTAGCTTCCTCGAGGGCTTATTTGCTATTTTTTTCAATTTTTCTAAGATTTTGTGGCCTCCATTTGATCCAAAATATCTTCTGATATCTACTCTTCTAGCAGTTCTAGGAGTCCATCAGCCCCAGTTTCCCAAAATTCTTGTACTGTAGATGAACCCATAGCTAGGAACGAACCTTGCCTGGCCTTTGCGTCGGACACCATCCCCGGCTCCTTGACTCCGGATGAACTCTCACTGATAAGGATTCAGTATGGAGTTCCTCCGGAGTACGAGCTGGAGCTTCCCGGGCCAACTGACTGGGCTAGCGCCCCTCCTCCCAACCGCTTCTGTCTGTACTGGGTGGCCTTCCGTGCTGGACTTCGGCTTCCACTACCATCCTTTTGTGGAGAAATTCAGTGCAGGGGTAAAATGGTAATTTTAAAACTTTTTCAAAATTATGATTTTACAGTGGAAAAATATTAATTAATCTAATTAATTAACATGAATTTATCCTACACTAAGATCTAAATATGATATATAGCATGCATGCATTTAAATTTGAAATTCAAATTTGAACAGTAAACACTTTACTGTAATGTATTCAGAACACAATACCTTTATGCGGGTAGTAGATCATCACAATCTGATCACCATCGAAAGAGTCTGATTATCGCGATGCAGCCACACAGTGTATCTGGTCTCTGTCGATCGTCCACACGAAGCTCCCGATCTGATCGACTCCTCACGAGTGCTAGCTCGTTGTAGAGCCCTTTTGACAGTCGATGCTGATCGAACTCCTTCGATTGATGTTTGTCGATTCTTTAGATGCTCTGGATCATCAGCAGATGTGCTTGAGAGGATGCTGAAGATCTCCCTAAAATTTGATAGGCTCACAACACTCGTAGCTCACCTTCTCACTTCCCGAACTCCAGGCTGAAACCCTGAAGAACTCACTGAAACCCTGCGCACACTTTTTCTTTCTTTTTCTCTCGGAAGGATATAGACCTTCACCTTGCACACAAGGATTCCTCACACCCAGATTTTCTCTCCAAAATTTTTCTTGCACACGTCCCACTCTTCTCCGCCTTTTAAAACAATGTCAAACGTCTTATCCACGTGAGAGGATAAAGATGAGTAATTGCACATTTGAATTCAAATCAAATTTTGAATTTAAATGGAAATAAATTTATCCCTATCCACTAAGGGCATGAGAAGAGGAGGGCGTGGCTTAATTTGTATGTGAGTGATTTCATGAGAAATATTTTCTCGTGTAATAAATGGGGCATTAAAAGAGGATAAGGTCAAGGCGCTAAGATTGGTTGCTCATTCAAATTCAAACTTTGTTTTGAATTTGAATGGCCAACCAATCATCCTTATCCACTCATATGGCGGATTAAAGTAGGGCATGAGGAGGGCTTTGCATGAGGAAAAATTTATGAGAACTTCCTTCTCGTGAATTCAAATGGGCACAGTGGAAGTGAGGTGGCGCAGGGAGAATGGGTCAAGGTGGTTTCATTATTTAAACCAACCTAATTGAACCAAATAAGTTAGGCCCAATTAGACTAATTTAAACCCAACTTAATTAGGCTTAATTAGGCTCAATAAAATCCTAATCAAATCAGAAATTGATTAAGCCCAACCCCGGATCATATCAGGGACCAAACCATCTCGACGATTAGGTCAACTCTTAACCTAATTGGGTCAATCCCAACTGAATCCAATTCAATTGGACTTGATCCAAAATTAATTACTCAATTAAATTGAGTTAATTAGCGATCAAATCACTAATTAAACCTCTCATAAATATGGAATCTAAATCCAATGGATAATCGGGCATCAGAATTCATCAATATGTAACCCTGATCGAAGAGTCCTAAACCAGTGGGACTCTTGACCCCGGTACCCAAAATGTGTGGAATTCATGATCAGAGAATCCTGATTTTCGATCACAGAATCCTAGACATGAAGGACTCTTCACCAGCTATCAGATCAGATAGGAACCTCTAATGTGTATGACCCCACAGGTTCGAACCTAAGCCGGTAGCACAGGAACCAATTCCTGTACTAATCGAAGTGACCATCTAGCAATGGTACCCAATGACCAGATAGGTCGAATGGTCATAATAGCAACATTCAGAACCTACGTGAATATGGTTACTGTATAATTCATCCTTTTGACCTCTGTGTTTAGGATGACTCAGGGTTAAACTGTCAACCCTGATTAGATCATCCGAATCATGCTCAACTCAAACAGTCCTGTGACTCCTCACAAAGACTATCCTGGTCAAGGTTTTGCTAAATTGAAACACGACTGTACACAACTCCTAAACTGGAGTGGTCAATCCCATCTTGACACACGCACCGACAAGTCAAGTACTTGACTACACCCAGCAGCCTTCTGTTACTGAATTAGAAATTCAAGTAGTCCAGTGCCTAAGTGTAGTGAGTTGCTTGCAAGTCACCATGACGGTCTCAGGTCGGAGGGATATTTATATTCATATTCCATCGGAGCAAATCTTGACAGCAGAAATAGCTGCAGAGTTGGTCACGTTCAGTGCAGATGTACCCTTACATCTCACCTGTATGCCATACCAGTATCTCCACACTCATTAGTTAAGAGGACAACCAACCTATATGGCACACAACGACCTATGTTTGATAAACATTGTCGTCCTTGGTAACAACGTATCATTTGGTCACGAACAGATTTAAGGACTAAATGATAAATCCTCCTTTGTCAAGTCTAAATAGTCCTAAGGACTTCACCACAACATAGGAGTTCATTAGAAGATGAAATATTTTGTGATGAAAAATATCAAAATAATTTTTATTAATTCATAATTCATGTACATATACAAAAATGAGCACAACCATTAACAGGCTGACGATTGGCTTTGGGACACTATTTCCAACAATCTCCCACTTGGTCTAAAGCCAATTGGTGTAGTATCTAATACCTATCTTCGACTTGTAGTCATCGAACTCACCGCAATGGCTTTAGTGAACGGGTCAGTCAGGTTCTCATTTCCATCGATCTTCTGAAGGTCGACGTCACCTCGATCCATAGTTTCTCAGATGAGATGGTAGCAGCGCAGAATATGCTTCGTCCGCAGGTGTGCCTTGGATTCCTTCACTTGAGCAATAGCTCCAGAGCTGTCATAATAGAGCAGAACTGGACCAACAAGGGAGGGTGCTACTCCTAGCTCGGTGATGAATTTCCTTAGCAACACCGCTTCTTTGGCAGCATCTAATGCAGCGACATACTCCACCTCGCAAACTGAATCAGCCACTGTGTGTTGCTTGGAACTCTTCCAGCAGATAGCCCCACCATTAAGGGTAAAAATAAATCCCGACACACTTTTGCTATCATCGTGATCAGACTGGAAACTAGAGTCTGTAAACCCTATAAGTCTCAAGTCCGATTCACCATAAACAAGCCACTGGTCCTTAGTATTTCTTAAATACTTCAGGATAGTTTTAACAACCTTCTAGTGATTCTCCCCTGGATCAGATTGGTATCTACTCACTACCCCTAGTGAGTATGCCACATCTGGTCGTGTACATGTCCTGGAGTACATGATATATCCCACTGCCGAAGCATATGAAATCCTACCCATACGCTCTCTTTCTTGAGGTGTTGTCGGACAATCCCTCTTCGAGAGAGAAATTCCATGGCCTATCGGTAGATAGCCTTTCTTGAAATTCTCCATGCTGAACCTCTTCAGCATAGTATCTATGTACGTAGACTGGGATAAACCAAGTAACCTTTTAGATCTATCCCTATAGATCCTCATCCCTAGGATGTAGGAAGCTTCTCCCAAATCTTTCATGGAGAACTGTGATGACAGTCAAATCTTTATTCCCTGTAATGCAGGGATATCATTCCTTATTAAGAGAATGTCATCCACATACAATACAAGAAATACTACTACTGGACCATTAGCCCACTTATAAATATAGGGCTCTTCTCTGTTCTTAACGAAGCCATACATCTTGATCATCCTATCAAAACGTATGTTCCAACTCTGGGATGCCTGCTTAAGTCCATAAATGGACCTCTGTAGTCTGCACACCTTAGACTCATCAGTAGATGTGAATCCTTCAGGTTGTATCATATACACCTCTTCATCTAGCTCTCCATTTAGGAAAGCTGTCTTTACATCCATCTGCCAGATTTCATAGTCCAGATTGGCAGCTATCGCAAGCATAATCTGAATGGATTTGAGCATTGCCACAGGAGAAAATGTCTCGTCATAGTCTATACCATAATGTTGACGATATCCTTTGGTAATCAGACGGGCTTTATAGGTTTCCACCTTTCCGTCTATGCCCCTCTTCCTCTTGAAGACCCACTTACACCCTATGTGTTTTACTCCTTCAGGTGGGTCAACCAATGTCCACACATCGTTGACCTTCATGGACTCCATTTCGGATTTCATGGCCTCTAGCCATTTCTCAGAGTCGGGTCTCTACATTGCATTCTTGTAGGTGATCAGATCCTCATCGTTTTTGTTGGTGCAAAAATCCGCTTGCGCTGGAGAAGCTGGAGTCGAGGGAGTCGCGGTCGCCGTCAGGACCTGCAAAGGAAGTCTAAACCGGAGGTGGGGTTGCTCCAGCAAGATCCTCCGACGCTCAAGTCAGTTCTCTGCCTCAACAAGAATGGAGTGCTCGAACGGAGAATTTAACAGAGTTTTGAGGTAAAAGATGAGAGCTTCTGGAATAACGTATCTGGGATCCCCTTTTTTATAGGCGGAGGGCTCAACAGACTGATAGCGACGTTCATAACCATCTCGTAGTGGGCCGCCCACCGTCAGGAAGAATTTGTTGCGAGGAGTAGTGGAGTAGACCCGTGGCCCTCACTGTAGTGCTTCACGTAGAGTCTACCGCAGGGAGTGGAGCGGTGTCCGTTATCGCGACTTGCCAGCGGATGGAAGAATTGCACAGTATCCGTTACAGAAGGTGGAGCAGGATCGTGGGCATCATAGTGGTCTGCCAGGGAATAGTAGAGCCACACGAGATCCATCACAGGATGTGGAGCAGAGTCGTGGCCATCATAGCAGTCTGTCAGGGAATGATGGAGCTGCGTGAAATCAGTCGCAGGAAGTGGAGCAGGATCGTGGTGGTTGCTGTGTTGCGTCAGAAAGTGCGGATTCATTGGCTGAAGTTCGGCAGCGGTCGGAGCTGGTGACGGAGCCTGGCTCCCGTAGGAGTCCGGGCGGAGTCCTCCTTGTGATTGAAGTCGTGGGTGGAGCCCGGCTCCCGTGGGAGTCCGGGCGGAGTCCTCCTGCAATTAAAGTCAGGTGCGAAGTCCGGCTCCCGTGGGAGTCCGAACGGAGCTTACCGGTAGTTGAAGTTGGCGATGGAGCCCAGCTCCCGTAGGAGTCCGGGCGGAGTCCTCCTTGTGGTTGAAGTTGTGGGCAGAGCCCGGCTCTCGTAGGAGTCCGGGCGGAGTCCCCTGCAATTGAAGTCAAGTGCGAAGTCCGGCTCCCGTAGGAGTCCGAACGGAGCTTACCGGCAGTTGAAGTTGGCGACGGGGCCCGGCTCCCGTAGGAGTCCGGGCAGAGTCCTCCTTGAGGTTGGAGCCATGGGCGGAGCCCGGCTCCCGTGGGAGTCCGGGCGAAGTCCTCCTTGCGGTTGAAGTTGTGGGTGGAGCCCGGCTCCCGTAGGAGCCCGGGCGGTGTCCTCCTGCAATTAAAGTCAGGTGCAAAGTCTGGCTCCCGTGGGAGTCCGGACAGAGCTTACCAGCAGTTGAAGTTGGCGACGGAGCCTGGCTCCCGTAGGAGTCCGGGCAGAGTCCTCCTTGAGGTTGGAGTCGTGGGTGGAGCCCGGCTCCCGTGGGAGTCCGGGCGGAGTCCTCTCGGAGTTACAGTCGTGGGCGGAGCCTAGCTCCCGTGGGAGTCCGGGCGGAGTCCTCTCGAAGTTGCAGTCGTGGGCGGAGCCTGGCTCCCGTAGGAGTCTGGGCGGAGTCCCCTGCAATTGAAGTCAGGTGCGAAGTCTGGCTCCTGTAGGAGTCCGAACGGAGCTTACCGGCAGTTGAAGTTGGCGATGGAGCCCGGCTCCCGTAGGAGTCCGGGCGGAGTCCTCCTTGCGGTTGAAGTTGTGGGCGGAGCCCGGCTCCCGTAGGAGTTCGGGCGGAGTCCTCTCGGAGTTGAAGTCGTGGGCGGAGCTTGGCTCCCGTAGGAGTCCGGGCGGAGTCCCCTGCAATTGAAGTCAGGTGGGAAGTCCGACTCCCGTAGGAGTCCGGACGGAGCTTACCGGTAGTTGAAGTTGACGACGGAGCCCGGCTCCCGTAGGAGTCCGGGCGGAGTCCTCCTTGCGGTTGAAGTTGTGGGCGGAGCCCGACTCCCGTAGGTGTTCGGGCAGAGTCCGTAAGGGTTAACCCCACTGAGAACTTCGGTCGTGGATATTTTATACCCAACACCAGTCCCCCTACTTTCGAGTTTGAATTTCGAATGAAGAAAGTACAGAGAGATTGGCATAGCCAAAGTTGTCCCCTCGAATCCTGTGCACGACCGCCCCCAGATATTTTGGCATTAAATGTGTGCATGCTGGAGTGTTTTCGAATTGGGGTGATACGAAGGGACCCTTCGAAATTTCCGTCGGTACACTGGCCTAGGTACAGTGCCATAATGGCTCTGCCGACCCGTCAGCCGCTTTTAGCCGCCCGCCGGGGGGAGTGGGACACGTGTCGGGCGCGGGCTGGCCTGGGAGGATTCGCGATCATTATGGCGTCGGATCCCATGGTCTATTTAAACCCGTCCTTCCACCTTTAGGGGCCCTATTCTGTTCCAGAGTTCTATCAGTGTCTGCCTTCCCTTCGAGAGCCCTGTTTCAGTTGGTATCTTCTCGGGCTGTAGGCGCCCTTCCAATCATCCCTGTCTTCATCCCTCTGCATCCCTCAGATCGATCTAGGTTAGTTCCAGCACCTTCATCTTTCTTCCCGCCACTTAGGGACCTCTTCTTTGCCATTATTTATTATTTTATTTTTTGTATTCCTCCGAGTTAGTTTCCTATGACCTCTCGCCCCTCATCCTGTCCATCTTCTTCGGGATCTTTAGAGCCCTCATTCGAAGTTATTCAAAATATCGTCCGACTATTCTGCTCCCTGCAGTTCTGGGAGTTCTTCCGCCTCAAACCCCCAGGTTCCTTGCTCTGTAGACGAACCTGCGTCTGGGGCTGGACCCCGCCCGATTTTTGCGTCGGGCACCATTCCATGTTCCCTGACTCTGGAGGAACTCCTTCTGATAAGGGTTCAGTATGGAGTTCCTTCGAAGTACGACCTGGAGCTGCCTGGCCCCTCAGACCGGGCCAGCACTCCCCCGCCCGATCATTTTTGCCTGTATCAGGAGGCGTTCCATGCCGGACTCCGGCTTCCGCTTCCATCCTTTGTTGTCGCCCTCTTCCGCTTCTTAGACATCTCTTTGGCTTCTGTGGCCCCGAATTCTTTTAAGTTTTTGATAGGATTTCTCTCCCTTTGCCACGTAGTCGAGGTCCAACCGTCCCTCTCCCTGTTTAGGCACTTCTATACTTTCAAGCGCCATCCTTCGGCGAAGGACTGGTGGTACTTCTCCCCCCAGTTCGGCAAGAAGGGGTTGCTGAAAGGTGCCCCTTCTTCAATTTATAATTGGAAGGGGAAATACCTCTTTGTCCATTGCCCGACCCTGAGGCTGGGCCTGCCCCCTTGGGGCTCTCTGAGGGATTCTGTCTGTCGGGCCCCCAGCCTGGGGGAGGATGACCTCCAGGCTGTCCGGAAGCTTCTTGCCTATTCCGCTCCTTCCCTTCCCAATCTTCTGAGGGAGTAATTTTTGTTCAACATTGGCCTGAGCTCCCAGGATCCTGCGAGTACTTCATCTTTTCCCTTATCTTCTTTTCTTCTGCCCTTCTTCTTTTTCTTTCTCTCTCTTTTTCTCTTTTTTTTTCTCTTTTTTTTTTGACTCTTGATTGATTAGTCTGCTTCTTTTTCTTTCTCTCTCTTTTTCTCTCTCTCTTTTTTTTTTTTTTTTTTTAAGGAATGGACGTCGAAGCAGTGCGGATGCTCGCCAAGGGCCTTAGGGCCCACAAAAGGAAGGGCGTTGGGACCTCCGGATCGGCGAAGAGGGCCAGGGCGGAGGAGCCGTGCTTGGCCGCACCCACCCAGGTGGCTCCAGCGATTGACATTCCCTCAGATGCCGAGACGAAGGCCCCCCAGACCTTTTCGAGGAGTCCGTCGACTGGGGCCCCTGTTTCGGGGGTCCGCTCCACGGAGGCGCCCGTAGCCGAGAGGGAGAAGAGAAGGAAGTCGGTGGCCCGCAGGGTGAGTAGCCATCGAACTGCTACTGATGAGTCTCTCTGCTCCGAAGAGGAGCTGGAGAATCCCTTCAACGACAGGGACTTGATCAGGCGGTTGATCGACGGCTGCATTCTGCCCGACGTCGTCGAGAGGATCGACCATGCCGATCCCGAGCAGTGGGCCTGGGACTCTTTGGGGTCCTTCCTTGAGGTAAGCAAATCTTCATTTACCTGGCTATTCGGCCCTTGTTCTGATCCCCTAGCTGCCCTTGCAGATCGGGCACCAGCTCCTCGCCAATATTGAGGCGACGAGCCATGCGAGGAGGGACATCGTCCAGGTGGAGGAGTGCTGCCGGGCCGAGGTCGCTCGCCTCCAAGAAAAGATGGCTGAAGTAGTCACCCTCCAAGAGGACCTGGAAAGTTAGAAACAAGCCCGGGAGGAGGAGAGGCAGACCCTGGAGGAGTCAGCGAGAAAGGCGGAGGCCGAGGTCGCCAACTTGGCTGAGCAGATTTCGGTCCTAGTCTCGGAGCCCAGAGTCCTTGCGGTAGAGGAATTCAAGACCTCCGTGGAGATGAGGGGCCTGAATGTCTAATTCGGCCAGGAGGTGTTCATCAAGGGGTTCGAGCTCTGCCAAGAGAAGGTGGCCAAAAAATTTCTGGAGCTCGACCTCAGCTTCCTAGGCGAGGAGTCCGAAGATGAGGCCGGTCCTTCGCCAGCCACCACTGCTATCGCAGCCCCCTTGCCGGGGACGCCGAGTTCTCCAACCCCCGCCCCTGAGGTCTGAGACCTCCGACCTTGTATTTTTATTTCATCATAATTTTTCTTTTCCTTCTTTCTTTTTTTGTCTTCAAGAATCATCCAATCAATAAAGTTGAATTTCTTATCGTGGATGGCTTCTCCTCCCTCCCCTTCTTCCCTCTGCTTTTCTTCCTGCGATGAGTCGTGTTTTGACGCTTTTGCCTTCCGATGGCAGTGTCCTGTAGAAGCACTTCCCCTGCCCCTGGGGATCCCGATGAAGTTGACGATTCAGCGACTGAAGAAGGAAGTCCTTCACTTGATAAAGAAATCAAAGAAGATGGACGGCGAGCTTCGCAGATTGAGAGAAGGTCATTCTGAAGCCATCGCGGAGGCCACCCACTTTCGAAATCTCCACGTGAAGGGGATCATGGAATATAGCCAGAGGAAGGCAGATTTCGCGAAGGAGCTCGAGGAATGCAAGAAGAGCACCAGCGACCGAATTTGGGCTCAGGCCGTCAAGATTAGCGCCCTCAAGGTGGAACTATCGGCTACGATGGGGAAGATCGACCAGCTGGGAGGAAGTTCGTCCTGGCTCTTGGCTCGGGCCGACGACGACCAGGAGTGGTCGAAGAAAGTCTGAGACCTTCAGCGGCAGCTTTAGGACGTCGAGGTGAGCCATGACGTGCATCGGGCCAGCTGGCGCAGGCAGGTAGAGAAATATAAAGGGAGACTCAGGGCAGCGACCGACGAAGTCGCCCGTCTCCAGAGGCAGCTGGCTAATAGGGCTCAGCTTACTTCCGTCCGGGATTCTGATGAGCTCCAGTCCCTAAGAGGAACCGTTGAAGGGATTTCTGTCACCCTCGGGGAAGAGACAGCCGAGCTGCAACAACTGAAGATCCAACTGGCATACGAGCAGCGAGCCGTCGTGGACGTGGAGGCAGAATCCAAGGTCTTGAGGAAGAGGCATCGAGAGGCAGAGGCCGAGAGCCAGCGACTTCGTCGGGCGCTCCAGGACATGCTGCAGAGAAGGGGGGAGCTAGAAGAAGAAATTGAGAATCTAAGGCAGTCCTGGATGAGGGGTGGAGCAGATAACTCTAGGTCGGAGGGAGCAGAGCCTCCTTTGAGCTCTTTTCGTCCTTCTATCTTTTCATGTATATACTTTCCTTTTTGTTGTTTTGTCTCGCTTTTGTCGTTTTGCTTTTCTTTCCTTGGCCTTCCGGGCTTTGTAGTATGTATTTCGAAAATGGAATGAAAAAGATGTTTTGTGTTACCTCGTCCGTGCGTTATATTAAATTATCGTCCGCCGAATTTTTCTTATTGTTCGACTTGTCTGATGTTGACGTCGTTGGGAGGCGCCCAGTCGTTGATGCGTTAGCTTGCCTCCCTCGTCGTACATGGCCGTAAGCCCGAGCTTGGCGGTCCGGACTCCACGTTACTTCGGGGACGTCGTTGTCTTCTTGACCTGTGTCGGGAGTCTTCTTAGAGGCCGGGGGTGTTTGGTAGAAACTCCCCGTCTTTGTTGGGATGAGGTTCTTTAGGTCTTTGGTGCGGTTCGTCCTTCATCTGTTTTCGTCGTAGTTCGTCACCCTTCCTTTTTAATTTTCTTCTTCTCCTCAGAGTGGGGGCCCTCCCCTCACTTTTTGCGGGGTTGCATAAGAGCATGGAGGTGCCGCCGAGGGGCTTTTTCCCTTCATCCAATCTTGTTGGGCGGCCAGGTTTCATCATCGTCAGGATGAGGTTCTCCTCCAGTTCCTGCGGGGGCACGTAAGGGCCATCGTCAAGGTGGGCAGAGTCTACCTTGCTGCAGAAGTCATGGGTGGAGCCCGACTCCTGTAGGAGTCCAGGCGGAGTCTTCCCTGTTGCAGAAGTCATGGGTGGAGCCCAGCTCCCGTAGGAGTCCAGGCGGAGTCTTCCTTGTTGCAAAAGTCATGGGTGGAGCCCGGCTACCGTAGGAGTCCAGGCAGAGTCTTCCCTGTTGCAGAACTCGTGGGTGGAGCCCGGCTCCCGTAGGAGTCCAGGTGGAGTCTTCCTTGTTGCAGAAGTCGTGGGTGGAGCCCAGCTCCCGTAGGAGTCCAGGCCTTCGACTTTGCTCAAGTCGGGGTGAGGTTCTTCTCCTGCTCCCGACATGGCCGTGGGGGTGCGTTAGGGCACTGTAAGGCTTCTCCCCCCATCCAGTCTAAAAGAATCGGGCCTTTGACTTTGCTCATGTCAGGACGAGGTCCTCCTCCTGTTCTAGACATGGCTGTAGGGGCACATTAGGGCGCTGTAAGGCCTCTCCCCCCATCCGGTCTAAAAGAATCGGGCCTTTGACTTTGCTCATGTCAGGACGAGGTCCTCCTCCTGTTCCTGACATGGCTGTGGGGGCACATTAGGGTGCTGTAAGGCCTCTCCCCCCATCCAGTCTAAAAGAATCGGGCCTTTGACTTTGCTCATGTCAGGACGAGGTCCTCCTCCTATTCCTGACATGGCTGTGGGGGCACATTAGGGTGCTATAAGGCCTCTCCTCCCATCCGGTCTAAAAGAATCGGGCCTTTGACTTTGCTCATGTCAGGACGAGGTCCTCCTCCTGTTCCTGACATGGCTGTGGGGGCACATTAGGGCACTGTAAGGCCTCTCCCCCAATCCGATCTTGAGATAATCGAACTTTCATTTTAGGTGTGTTAGGATGAGGTTCTCCCCCCGTTCCTAACATAACTTTGTTTTAGGCGTTTGACGGGGTTATACCCCGTCGTGACAGATCCATGCCAAATGGGAAGAGAACGTCAAGTAGAAAGAAATTTAGATTCAAGGTGAAATCGTAAGTGATACATTTACAGGTTTCTCGAGTTCCACGGTTGCGGGAGGTCTGCTCCTCCTCGAGGCCCTCCGGTGATGGAGTCGATGGTCCCGATGGGAGGCCGATCCCCGGGTTGCTCTTCCCTTCTTGGCGGTTCAGGTTGCGGAAGGGCCCTCGACCGATCTCTTCTACCCTCAGGCCTGCGTCGGATGAACCTGTCGAGTCGACCTCATCGGATGAGCTCCTCGATCTCATCTCAGAGCTGGATGCATTCCTCCATGTCGTGGCCGTGGTCGCGGTGGTAGAGACAGAACTTGTTGGGGTTGCACTTTCCGAGGTGTGTGCGCATCCTCTCCAGCCTAGGGAGCTGCTCCCTGACCTCCATCATTACCTGGGCCTTCGAGGCGTTGAGGGGGGCGTAGTTGCGAAATCTTCTCGATGGAGAACCCCGCCGAACCTTGCGATCCGGACTTCTCTGCCTGTGCACCCGGGGTGGAGTATGGGCATGCTTGTGCCCAGGAGGGGATCGAGAACGCGACCGGGCTTCTCTTGGCCTCTTTTCGATTGCGGGCTTACTCGAGTCTCCCGCCTGCCGCTCCCTCGCTGTCTCTTCATCCTTCATTTTGAAGGCTTCTTCTGCTCGGGCGTATCCTTCAGCCCGAGCCAACAAATCAGCAAAATCCCTGAGGTACTTCTTCTCCAGGGAGAACAAAAGGTCATTCTTCTGAAGGCCACCCTTCAGAGCGGCCATTACGACTGATTGGTCCAAGTTTCGGACCTCCAGCACCGCGACGTTGAAACGGTTGATGTAGGCCCGAATGGACTCCCCTTCCCTCTGCTTGATATTGATGAGGGACTCCGAACCCTTCCAGGGGTGCTGGCTGCTGACAAAATGGGCCACAAATTGGTGGCTCATTTGATCGAAGGAAAAGATGGTACCCGGTTTCAAGGCCGAGTACCAGTTCCTCGCCGCTCCCTTCAAGGTGGATGGGAAGGCCCGGCATAGAATGGCGTCGGGAGTGCCGTGAAGTAGCATCATCATCCGGAAGGCCTCCAGATGATCAACCGGGTCCGAAGTCCCGTCGTAGCTTTCAAACTGGGGGAGCTTGAAGTTTGGCGGGATCGATTCCTGCATGATCATTTAAGAGAAGGGAGGGTCAGTACAAATATCCTCACCATAAGCGAGGGGGGCATGGCGGAGTTCTTCGATCCGCCGGTTCATCTCCTGGAGCCTCTGGTCCAGGAAATCCTTCCGACTTCGAGTCTCGAGGGTCCTCTGGCAGAACGGGGGCAGGGATCTTCCAAGGGTGGAGTTGTGGTCCGATTGAGGGCTCTCCACCCTCGGGTTCATTTTCCCAGGAAGGATGGGGTGGCTGGCCCAGGTGGCCTGCCCTGCCGTCGGATTCTGGTGTTCCGAGGACACCCTTTCTAGGCATACTGATGCCTGCGGTTGCTGCTGCTGCATAGCCTGCACAGCTTCTGTGAGGCCTCTGACCTGCTGCGCCAGCAGGTCAAACTGCTCCGCACCGACCGCCGTCGTCGGAGGAGGTTGAGAAACAGGAGGGGAGGCCGAAGCCTGAGATCTGGCAGCGGAGGCCATGCACCGTCGCGTGGACACCTTGCGGGGAGGCATCAAGTAAGGATCCCGTGGGGGAAACAAGGAGTGGGTGTCGGAGGAGATGATCGGAGGCAGCTCCGTTGAGCACTCCTTTAAGAACAAGGATACTGCGAAGACACAGGGCCCTTCCTCTAGCGCCAATCCTGTTGGTGCAAAAATTTGCTTGCGTCGGAGAAGCTAGAGTCGAGGGAGTCGCGGTCGCCGTCGGGACCTGCAAAGAAAGTCTAAACCAGAGGTGGGGTTGCTCCGGCAAGACCCTCCGACGCTCAAGTCAGTTCTCTGCCTCAACAAGAATGGAGTGCTCGAACGGAGAATTTAGCAGAGTTTTGAGGTAAAAAATGAGAGCTTCTGGAATAACGTATCTGGGATCCCCTTTTTATAGGCGGAGGGCTCAACAGACTGATAGCGACGTTCATAACCGTCTCGTAGTGGGCCGCCCACCGTCAGGAGGAATTTGTTGCGAGGAGTAGTGGAGTAGACCAGTGGCCCTCACTGCAGCGCGCCATGTGGAGTCTGCCGTAGGGAGTGGAGCGGCGTCCGTTGTCGCGACTTGCCAGCGGATGGAAGAATCGCGCAGTATCTGTTACAGAAGGTGGAGCAGGATTGTGGGCATCATAGCGGTCTGCCAGGAAATAGTGGAGCCGCACGGGATCCATCACAGGAGGTGGAGCAGAGTCGTGGCCGTCATAGCGGTCTGTCAGGGAATGATGGAGCTGTACGGAATCCATCGCAGGAAGTGGAGCAGGATCGTGGTGGTTTCTGTGTTACACCAGAAAGTGCGGATTCGTTGGCTGATGTTCGGCAGCGGTCAAAGCTGGTAACGGAGCCTGGCTCCCGTAGGTGCCCAGGCGGAGTCCTCCTTGTGATTGAAGTCATGGGCGGAGCCCGGCTCCCGTGGGAGTCCGGGCGGAGTCCTCCTGCAATTAAAGTCTGATGCGAAGTCCAACTCCCGTGGGAGTCCGGATAGAGCTTACCGGCAGTTGAAGTTGGCGACGGAGCCTGGCTCCCGTAGGAGTCCGGGCGGAGTCCTCCTTGTGGTTGAAGTTGTGGGCGGAGCCCGGCTCCCGTAGGAGTCCGGGCGGAGTCCCCTGCAATTGAAGTCAGGTGCGAAGTCCGGCTCCCGTAGGAGTCCAGACGGAGCTTACCGGCAGTTGAAGTTAGCGACGGGGCCCAGCTCCCGTAGGAGTCCGGGTGGAGTCCTCCTTGAGGTCGGAGCCGTGGGTGGAGCTCGGCTCCCGTGGTAGTCCGGGCGGAGTCCTCCTTGCGGTTGAAGTTGTGGGCGGAGCCCGGCTCCCGTAGGAGTCCGGGCGGAGTCCTCCTGCAATTAAAGTCAGGTGCGAAGTCCGGCTCCCGTGGGAGTCCGGACAGAGCTTACCGACAGTTGAAGTTGGCGACGGAGCCCGGCTCCCATAGGAGTCCGAGCAGAGTCCTCCTTGAGGTTGGAGTCGTGGGCGGAGCCCGGCTTTCATGGGAGTCCGGGCGGAGTCCTCTCGGAGTTGCAGTCGTGGGTGGAGCCTGGCTCCCGTAGGAGTCCGGGCAGAGTCCCCTGCAATTGAAGTCAGGTGCGAAGTCCAGCTCCCGTAGGAGTCCGGACGGAGCTTACCGGCAGTTGAAGTTGGCGACGGAGCCCGGCTCCCGTAGGAGTCCGGGCGGAGTCCTCCTTGCGGTTGAAGTTATGGGCGGAGCCCGGCTCCCGTAGGAGTCCGAGCGGAGTCCTCTCGGAGTTGAAGTCATGGGCGGAGCCTGGCTCCCATAGGAGTCCGGGCGGAGTCCCCTGCAATTGAAGTCAAGTGCGAAGTCCGGCTCCCGTAGGAGTCCGGACGGAGCTTACCGGTAGTTGAAGTTGGCGACGGAGCCCGGCTCCCATAGGAGTCCGGGCGGAGTCCTCCTTGCAGTTGAAGTTGTGGGCGGAGCCCGGCTCCCGTAGGAGTCCGGGCGGAGTCTGCAAGGGTTAACCCCGCTGAGAACTTCGGCCGTGGATATTTTATACCCAACAGTTTTCATCAAGTTCGATAGGATCGTCATCTTAGATCAAGAAACCATAGATCTGTCCGGTTGACGTGGTACTCTACCAGATCGCCTTAAGGGTGCTTAAACAATGGGCTCCGGATCTGATCTAATCAAATCCGGTTCAGGTTCAGCAACTTGTGTCAGTTTTTCCACCTGTCAAACTTCATCAAGTTCGACCTTAGAGGCAACAGTCCCTTCACCAAGGAACTCTTTTTCCAAAAAGATTGCCTTAAGGCTGACAAACACCTTTTGCTCATCAGCCAGGTAGAAATAATACCCTTTGGTCTCTTTTGGGTATCCTATAAAATTACACTTGTCAAACCTAGGTCCTAGCTTGTCCGTAATTAAACGTTTAACATAAGCCGGACACCCCTAAACCCTAAGGTGTGAGAGTACTGGCTTACGTCCTATCCATATCTCATATGGTGTTTTGGTTACAGACTTACTCAGAACTCTATTTAGAAGGTAACAAGTCGATTCGAGTGCATATCCCCAAAGGGAGATCGGCAGACCAGCAAACCCCATCATGGATCGAACCATGTCCAACAAGATCCGATTCCTCCTTTCAGACACACCATTATGCTGTGGTGTTCCAAGAGGTGTCCACTAAGAGAGAATCCTATTCTCCCCAAGATATGTCAGAAAATCATTAGAAAGGTATTCACCTCCTCGATCAGATCGAAGAGTTTTAATATACTTTTCAGTTTATTTTTCTACCTCATTTCGGAATAGTTTGAACATTTCAAATGACTCTGACTTATGCTTCATTAAATAGACATACCCATACCTCGATAGGTCGTCTGTGAAGGTTATGAAGTAGAAATATCCACCTCTTGCACTTGAGCTCATGGGTCCACATACATCAGAATGTACCAGAGCCAAGAGTTCACTAGCTCGCTTACCTTTTCCAGTGAAAGGTGACTTGGTCATTTTATCAAGAAGATAGGACTCACAGGTTGGAAGTGATTCACAATCACCTACTTCAAGAAGTCCTTCTTGAGCCAACCTGTTTATCCTGTTCTTATTAATATGACCTAGCCTACAGTGCCAAAGGTAGACTTCTGACACATTATCTATTCTAGGGCGTTTATCAGAGGTTTGAACCACATTAACAGGTTGTGATAGAAAGTAAATTCTATTATTAAGTTGTCCAACAAACATTGTAACACCATTCAAAATGATATTGCAAACATTTTTTTTTACTAAAAATTGATAATCGTTCATGGCCAAAAGGCGTACAGAAATAATATTTAATAAAAAGCTTGGACAATAGTGACATTCTGTTGCTCCCTAGATTGATTTTGATGATTACAAAGCAGCTGAAGGGGTACTAATAATTTTCATTTGAAAAAGACTTTTTGCTTTTCAGGGGCAAAATCATAATTTTACCAAAACCCTGATTTGATTGTATCAAATGGTAGAACAAAAGATTTGTGATCTATTGGCAAAAATTTCATTATTTTTGGACTTGTATTTTGAAAGATATGCATGTTTAAAAATCATGAGTCGACCCATGAGTCAACTCATGGCACATGAGTTGTTTGGCACGCAGATTTTTTGGCTTGGCACAACCTGTGAGTCAATCCATGAGTCGATCCCCAAGGCATGAGTCGACCCATGAGTCGACCCCTGCAGTTTTTAGGCCAAAAATTATAGAACCCTATTTTCTGGTATTCTTCCACAGAGGTCGACCCATGAGTCGACCCCCGGCATGAGTCGACCCATGAGTCGACCCCTATGACGGGATTTCTCCGCAACGGCTAGTTTTTAACCCATTTTAAGTGTTTTTAATGCTCATTTAATATGGTCTAACGGCTCTTTTTCAGCCTAGAATATTTTTCCTTATTTCTTAAAGCTATAAAAGGTGCCAAAAGGTGGGAAACAAAAAAAGTTTTTTTTGGAAGAGTTAAGAAGAGCATTCAAGAGAGCATTCAAGAGAATTCAAAAGAGAGATTTTGAAAAAGGGTTTTTCAAGCCAACTTTTCAGCCCTAATCAAGAGTTCATTCAAAGCTTTGAAGAAGCCCTTAAACCAAGTTCACCAACTCCTCAAGTGCACATTCAAGTCTCCAACCACTTTGAGGAAATCCGAAGAGGGTCTCTTCTCTTGAGTAAAGTGTATTTAAAGTTATATTCGCTCATTAAAGGAGCTTTCTCTGTACTTGTTTGTGATTTAAATTGTTATACTCAGTTTGAGTGTTTGGTTTTATTTTGGAGGGGTTTCAAAACAAGGGAAGGTTGATCCGAACCTAGAATCGGAGTGTATTCGGTTGGCTTGTACCCGAGAAATAAGTGGTCTAGCTTGGAATAGCTAGAGTCGAAGTTTTCGATGTTTGTATTCGGGTTGAATACAAGATTAGTGGATTGGAATTCCCAAGTAGGAGCTTGGGGAGTGGATGTAGGTGCAAGGTTGGCACCGAACCACTATAAATCTTTTTGTTTGTGGTGTGCATATTTGCTTCCCTTTAACTCTTCATTATTTTCTTGCATTCTTGCTTTTAGCCATTAGTCCTGAATTAATTTAACTCTCCATATTCATTTAGCTATTGCCAAATATTTTTCATAAGTCATAAGTTAAGCTTAAAATTTTTAGAAACCCAATTCATCCCCCCCCCTCTTGGGTTGCATAGCTGGGCAACAAGTGGTATCAGAGCCCGGTGCTCTAGCCCTTCTTTGATCTAAACAATCAAAGAGCCAAAGATCTATGGCAACCCACATCGGCACTTCTCTTGCCAAGGGGCAATCCACCAACCGACCTTCACTTTTCAATGGGTCTAATTACACCTATTGGAAAGCTCGAATGAAAATATTCATACAAGCACTCGACTATGATATGTGGAGTATCATAGTGAACGGTTCTCACACACCCACTAAAATTATAGATGGTGAGGAATCAACCAAACTAGAGAAAGAATGGGATGAGGTTGATAAGAAGATGGCCCAATTAAATGCTAAAGCAATGAATGTTCTTTATTGTGCTCTTGATACAAACAAATTTAATCACATTTCTACTTGCTCATCTGCTAAAAAAATATGGGATAGGTTAGAAGTAACCCATGAGGGAACCAATCAAGTAAAAGAGTCTAAAATAAACATGCTTGTGCATAAATATGAATTGTTTAAAATGGAGCATGATGAGTCCATAACTGGAATGTTTACTCACTTTACTGATATTATTAATGGTTTAAAGAGTCTTGGTAAGTCCTATACTAACAGTGAGCTTGTAAGAAAGATTCTCAGGTCCTTACCAAGAACTTGGGAAGCCAAAGTGACTGCCATCCAAGAAGCCAAGGACTTGAACACTCTACCTCTAGAAGAGCTTCTTGGATCTTTGATGACTCATGAGCTAAGCATGAAGCAACATCAAGAGGAAGAAGTCAAAAAGAAAAGAACCATTGCCCTCAAATCCATAGCTCCACCAGATGAAGAAACTGATGACACTGAAGATGAAGAACAGGATGAAGAGATGGCACTCATCACCCGAAGATTTAAGAAATTTTTGAGAAAAAGGAAACAGGGGATGAGGAAGAGGCCATTCACAAAAGGGGAACAAAGCAAAGAAAAAGAGAAAGACCAACCCCTTATCTGCTACGAGTGCAAGAAGCCAGGACACTTCAAATTCGAATGCCCACAACTGAAGAAAGGTCCCAAGAAGTTCAAGAAGAAGGCCATGATGGCCACATGGAGTGCGAGTGATGACTCAAGCTCCGATGAAGAAACCTCAACCGAACAAGCCAACCTGTGCCTTAAGGCACACGAAAATGAGGTAATTTTCGAAACCCCTAGTGACTTTACATTTGAAGAATTACATGAAGCATTCTATGATTTAGTTGATGAATTAAAGAAACTAGGGATGAAGAACAAAGAACTAAAATTAAAAATCAATCTTTATTGAAACAAACTGAAAATATTTCAATTAAAAAATCCACCCTGCTTCAAGAAAATCAAAGCTTAAAGAATGAAATCGCCAAGCTAAAACTAATAGTAGAAAAGTTCACCTTGAGTTCAAATAAACTCAATATGATTCTTGATAATCAAAAAGCCGTGTATGATAAAGCTGGACTTGGCTATAACCCCTTGAAGAAATAAAAATATCTAAAAAATATTTATATAAACTCTTTAAGTAACAAGTCTACCAATATTACTTGTTTCAAATGTGGTATAGTAGGACATAAATCATACACTTGCTTCTCTAACAAATCTGCAAAATCAACTATAAAGAAAATATGGGTTCCAAAAGGAACCATTATGACTAACCAAAAAGGACCCAAGAAAGCTTGGGTACCTAAAACAAAAACTTGACTTTTGCTTGCAGGTGTGTCTAGCATCCTAAGGAGGAAACAGAAAATGGTATCTTGACAGTGGATGCTCGAGACACATGACTGGTGATGAATCACAATTCATCACGCTTGATGCTAGGGATGGAGGGATGGTCACCTTTGGAGACAATGACAAAGGAAAGATCATCGGTATAGATAACATTGGTATCACTCCCTCCAAATACATTGAAAATATTTTGTTAGTAGATGGTTTAAAGCACAATTTACTAAGTATTAGTCAATTTTGTGATAAAGGTATAAAGTAGTTTTTGAATCGTCTGTGTGCATTGTAACTAGTCCCGTTAATGATGGCATTAAATTTATTGGACATAGACATGGTAATGTTTATATGGTAGATTTAAATGATTTAGCCAAAATAAACATGCAATGCCTAGTATCCTTAAATGCTAAAATTAATGAGACAAGTTGGCTTTGGCATCGCAGACTTGCACACATTAGCATGCATTCTCTTTCAAAATTAATTAAGAAAGAATTAGTTCTTGGTTTGCCAAAACTGAATTTTGAAAAGGATAGAATTTGTGATGCATGCCAATTAGGTAAACAAACAAGAGTTTCATTTAAATCCAAAAATATTGTTTCAACTTCTAGACCTTTAGAGATTTTGCATATGGACTTATTTGGACCAACTAGAACCACTAGTCTAGGAGAAAAATGATATGGTTTTGTAATTATAGATGATTACTCTCGTTTTACTTGGATTTTCTTTTTAGCACACAAAGATGAAACTTTTCATATTTTTACTAAATTTTATCGAAAAGTCACTAATGAAAAAGGATTTTTAATTCAAAATATTCGAAGCGATCATGGAACTGAATTTGAAAATCAAGACTTTGAAAACTTTTATGATGAAAATGGCATTGGCCATAACTTCTCTACTCCTAGGACACCCCAACAAAATGGGGTAGTAGAAAGGAAAAACAGAACCTTAGAAGAAATGACCCATACCATGCTTTGTGAAAGCAACCTTCCAAGATATTTTTGGGCGGAAGCAATTAACACAGCATGTTACATTTTAAATCGTGCTTTGATTAGACAAATTTTAAAGAAAACTCCTTATGAACTTTGGAAAGAAAAAAAACCTAATATTGCATATTTTCATATTTTTGGTTGCCGATGTTTTGTATTAAATAATGGTAAAGAAAGACTTGGTAAATTTGATGCAAAATCAGATGAAGCAATCTTTCTTGGTTACTCCTCCACAAGTAAAGCTTTTAGAGTTTTTAACAAAAGAACTTTAGTAGTAGAGGAGTCCATACATGTTGTTTTTGATGAATCTAACGATCTTCCCTTCAAGGAAGA